>NC_084631.1:13988674-14238674 GCF_033978795.1 Nerophis ophidion | reverse complement strand
CTGCGGGCCAGACACGGCCCGCCCTCGTCCAAAATCCGGCCCGCGGGAAATCCCAAGTTAAAAAAAAATAAAATAATTATATTAATATTATTATTTTTTAATCCGTCCTTTATAATCCATTTTACTCTCCTAGCCACTCAGGCAAATCATATTGTCGAAAAATGCATTTTCCCATTGATAACTTGATATATATATATATATATATATATATATATATATATATATATATATATATATATATATATACATAATCCTTATAAATACTTATTTTCCACCATAATTTACAAATAAATTCTTTAAAATTCCTATAATGTGAATTCCTGGATTTTTTTTCACATTCTGTCTCTCACAGTTGAAGTGTACCTATGATGGATTTATAGACCTCTGTCATCATTTTAAGTGGGAGAACTTGCACAATCGGTGGCTGACTAAATACTTTTTTTGCCCCACTGTATATATATATATATATATATATATATATATATATATGTATATATATATATATATATATATATATATATATATATGTATGTATATATATGTATATATATATATATATATATATATGTATATATATATATATATATATATTTATATATATATATATATATATATTTATATATATATATATATATATATATATATATATATACAGCCCGGCCCCCGGCCAAATTGTTTTAACCCAATGCAGCCCCCGAGCCAAAAAGTTTGGGGACCCCTGAACTAAAACATTCACGTGTTGCACAATGAGATGTAAACCTGGGATCATGTGTACAATCCTGTAGCTTTATGTGGAAAATATATCTTTATTAGTATTTATTTAATATAATAACATCATTTCATGATTGATATTTACAAATTCAGATTAAATTAAGAAAAAAATAATTTATTTTTCACTAACGAAGGGTTCTGTCAATGCGCATATGAAAACCGGTGGGGTTCGGAACATCCAAGAAGGTTAAGAACCACTGATCTAAGGCAGGGGTGTCAAACTCAAATACAGAGTGGGCCAAAATTTGAAACTGAACAAAGCCGTGGGCCAAGGTTGAACACATTAACCTTTTAATAGGGACCCAAACAAGTTTTGCATTGAATATTGAACAAGCAAGGCTTATATAACTTTATAGTGACATGCAAAATCGAGTTTCAAATAATAATAATAATTAAAAAATATCAATGGCATATCAAATAAAATTTAAATAAAAATTGAACGTCTCTTTTTGGCGGTGGGGTTGAGGTGGACGGGGTTTGGTGATAGCAGGGGGTATAAATTGTAGCGTCCCGGAAGAGTTACTGCTGCAAGGTGTTCTGGGTATTTGTGTTTATGTTGTGTTACGCTGCGAATGTTCTTCCGACATGGGTCATTCTTGTTTGGTGTGGGTTCACAGTGTGGCACATATTTGTAACAGTGTTAAAGTTTTTTATAGGGCCACCCTCAGTGTGACCTGTATGGCTGTTGACCAAATATGCCTTGCATTCACTTCTGTGTGTGTGTATAAGCCGCATGTATTATGTGACTGGGCCGGCACGCTGTTTGTATGGAGGAAAAGCGGACTTGGAGACAGGTTGTAGAGAACGCCAAAGGCAGTGCCTTTAAAGCCCACCCCAAATATTGTTGTCCCGGATGAAATTCGGGAGGGGCACTGAACTTCGGGAGTCTCCAGGGAAAATCGGGAGGGTTGGCAAGTAAGAGAATCAGCGGTGACTGCGGTGTTACAGCGGCGGGCCAGCTCTAATGTTAATTTGATATTGCCTCAAGAGCCAAGTGAAATTACACGGCCAAATTTGGCCCGCGGGCCGGAGTTTGACACCCATGATCTAAGGTCTCACGGTATGACAGTTTTTGGTCACTCCCCAGATGTTACGAGCTTGAAGACGCTGGAGAGTCAAGGTTCTTCTTGGTTGTCAGTGACGAACAGAGAATGCAACGGTTCGTCCCACCCCTCGTGTGTGAGCGTGTGTGTGTGTGTGTGTGTGTGTGTGTGTGTGTCCACCCGCATCTATTCTTCCATACCCCTCTCACTACTCTCATCATCCTCCCAAACAAAACACAATTGCATTTGTCTTTATCAGACGCTCCATTCCCCCCCCCACCCCACTCCCTCTCCTTATGTTCTCTCTCTTTCCTTCAATATTTCATGCTGCCCAGAGCTGATCTATTCTGAGCTCTCTCTATCTCTCTTTTCTGGCTGCCACCATCTTCTTTAAAGGGGCGGGGGGAAAAATCTACACATTGCCACACATCACTCTTGCTGTCCTCCAAGTCACCATTACTCAAACCCTCCCACCCCCCACCCCACACCCAAGCCCTTCCCCCGATACGCGCTCTGTATATTCCTAATGTTCCGTGCCCCCCCACCTCCCGTTGGCTTGGGTTTGCGTGACCGTTCAAAAGTATCAGCTCCTCCCTCCTTTCACTCCTTCTCTCCCCGATGGATTCGTCTCCAACCAAAACACAGAGAGGGGCCTGTTCTCGCATTTTTGCACGCCCCCTTCTGGCACCGAGTCTCCATCCCGCACCCCCCCCTCGGTGTTGTTTTAGGCACAGCGGTGGAAGGTAAACAGAGAGATTGAAAATTTGTGTCAGTCAGTCGGGTGAGGAAAGAGGGACTGCCTGTGATGGCGCTGGTGCAGTGGTGGCAATGGGAAGGGGTGTCGGGGGGGGACGTGAGCATGTCAGTGCAATTTACTAACACAACAGTGAACAGCGAGGCGGGCCAAGACACGGAGCGAGAGGCCGGCCTTTGAAAGGAAAGACTCGCAAGTTCAAGGATGCCAGCCTCCATTCCCATGCACGCCCTCCTACGGCGACTGCGTACCAGCATTGTTTCTTTCCACGGGCCCTGAAATGAACCCCGCCGGGGTAGGGGGCCCTCGAACTTGTGACCAAAAGAATAGATTCCGGGGTCGTGTTTGACGGATGTGCTGCCCGCGACAGAGGTGCAAATGTCATGCCTTCAGCGTCACGGCGTGTGCACTCGGCGCCAGCTCGTTTCTCATAATAAGCACGCCGACGTAATCCAATAGCAGCGCCTAGCCAGGCGATTAGAACTGACAGGGGGGCCGCTCGCTGAAAGAGAACATGTCCCCGGTTAAGCAGAACCAAATGGGAAAGCAAGAGGTTGTTCTCGAAAGGAGGCGGGGCCAAGTGGTACCAAGTATCACCTTCCGGCCCTGTCCTCCCGCACCTGATTTACAATATCTGTCAAGAACGTAACCATGCGGAGTATTTACAAGCCAAACCGGCAAGCTCCCGACAGTCGAGCTGTTGGATCCACCGGTGAAGTTGCCAACTTTTTGCGGGGCGGGGAGGGGAAACCAGTCAGGCGTTTTTTCCGTGCTCAGGCTGACACCCGGACGGTTTTCTGTTAGCAGGGATCGAAGCATGACAAGTGGGAGTATTTCAAGAGCAGTAACCTTTTCCAGGACTTATTCAACAAGTGGGGACTGAAAGAAAAAAAATCCCATAAGACGCCAGAAACGTAAACGAGTTCATAATGTCTGGAAATGTTTAGTTTTTGGGGAATACAGTGAGGCCCTTAAAGTGAACGTAATCCGGTTTGACCTTTGATTTGTTTAGTTCTCAAAGATGAATCCCCAATGCAGAATCAGTCGTACCTCGGTTTGCATTAGTAATCCGTTCCAGAAGGTCAGGCCAAGACCAAGTCGTATGGAAATCGTAACATGTTGTCCCATAAGAATTTTTGTCGTTTCAAAGTATCTGTTCCAAACACCCAACATATTAACACAAATCACATTTTGTAGGATAGGATAGGTTACACACAAAAAAATGCTGAGTTATTTTGATAACACAAATTATGAGTTGCTAGTGTTGGGTTAGTTAGCTTCACGGTGGCAGAGGGGTTAGTGCGTCTGCCTCACAATCCGAAGTTCCTGCAGTCCTGGGTTCAAATCCAGGCTCGGGATCTTTCTGTGTGGAGTTTGCATGTTCTCCCCGTGAATGCGTGGGTTCCCTCCGGGTACTCCGGCTTCCTCCCACTTCCAAAGACATGCACCTGGGGATAGGTTGATTGGCAACACTAAATTGGCCCTAGTGTGTGAATGTGAGTGTGAATGTTGTCTGTCTATCTGTGTTGGCCCTGCGATGAGGTGGCGACTTGTCCAGGGTGTACCCCGCCTTCCGCCCGATTGTAGCTGAGATAGGCGCCAGCGCCCCCCGCGACCCCTAAAAGGGAATAAGCGGTAGAAAATGGATGGATGGATAGTGTTGGGTTAAATTTTGGGAGTCACCATATTTTTCGGACTATAAGTCGCGGTTTTTTTTCTAGTTGTCACGCCTATGGTTTATGTTTTGTTTTGGTCATGCTATGTTTAGTTTTTTGGACATTTAGTTCTATTTTGCATTTCGTTGTTTGTCTTGTTACCATGCCCACTGATTTAGTTTTCATCTGTCATGTCTGATCATGAGTTTTGTATGGCCATACTACCCTGAGCATCCCCAATCTCATCTGTTCTCAAAGCTAAGCAGTGTCTGACCTGGTTAGTACTTGGATGGGAGACTTCCTAGGAATCCCAGGTGCTTTTGACCTTCGGACTCTAAGTTCCTTTTTTTTTTCACTCCCTGTTTTGTTACCATGCCGACCAATCAGTTCACTTGTCTTGTTTCACACCTGTTTTTACTTATCATGTTCATTATTTAAGCCACAGTTACCAGGTAGTCAGTCTGGCAACATCACCCCCTTCACGACCTCGATTATCTGCTTCATGCCTTGCTATGCTGTTCATTTTGTCCACGTAAGTTTTTGTCATTCATGCAATAGCACAAGTGATTTGGTTCATGTTTATAGTTTATAGCCTTTGTGCTAGTCTTTTGTTTCATAGCCCAAATTTTGTACCTCCATTGTGAGCGCTTTTTGTTTGTTCCTGTTTTTAGTTTATGAGTAAATAAATTAAATATGTACCTACCTTCACGCCGTTTCCACTCCATTCGCTTCACACCTCGGGAAAACAACCCAAGACCAAGTCCAAGCCTGACAATAGTCTGGCCAGGGGTGCGACTTATACTCAGGAGCGACTTATGTGTGAGATTATTAACACATTACCGTAAAATATCAAATAATATTATTTATCTCATTCACGTAAGAGACTAGACATATAAGATTTCATGGGATTTAGTGATTAGGAGTGACAGATTGTTTGGTAAACATATAGCATGTTCTATATGTTATAGTTATTTGAATGACTCTTACCATTATATGTTACGTTAACATACCAGGCACCTTCTCCGTTGGTTATTTATGCGTCATTCAATGTACACTTATTGTTGTTCACTATTCTTTATTTATTTTAAATTGCCTTTCAAATGTCTATTCTTGGTGTTGGGTTTTATCAAATAAATCTCCCCAAAAAATGCGACTTATGTTTTTTTCCTTCTTTACTATGCATTTTCCGGCAGGTGCAACTTATACTCCGGAGCGACTTATACGCCGAAAAATACGGTATTTTTATGAAGAGAAATTCATTTTGGGGATTATAAAGAGATTATTTTAACTCAATTTCTGAGTTTTAAGATTATGAACCATTTTTGGGTTGTTTTTTAAAGAGTAACACATTTTTTTATTTTTTTATTAAAAAGTTCCTTTTTCTCTTTAAGGGAATTTTATTATGGATTAATCTTATTAACATTATTTACAATCCCCTAACATTGAGTTAGCATAACTCAACTTTTAGGTTGAACAATTCAACTCAATATATTGGTTGGGAATAACCCAACATTAAGTTAGCAAAACTCAACTTTTTGTTAAATAATTCAAGGCAAAAGTTGGATTTAAAAAAATCACCCGAAATGTTGAGTTAAAATAACTCAAATAAGGGGTTTGTCCTTTTCTGAACTAGGAGTTGGGTTAAAAGTGGGTCATTATTTAACCCAATTAATGAGTCGCGGGTGTTGAGTTAAATTTTGGAGTTATATTATGTAGAGCTATCAATTTTTTGGGTTATAAGGGTATTATTTTAACTCAATTTCTGGGTTTTCAAAACCATGAACCATTTTTGGGTTGTTTTTCAATGAAGAACACATTTTTGGGTAAAAGGCTTTTTTTTTTATTTTTTATTTAAAAAATACTTTTTTCTTGAATGGAATTTTATTGTGGAATATTCTCATTAACATTATTTACAATCACACATCTTATGTACATGAAAATATTTTAACATGCTGTATAGAACTACTGTGACCATACACTGCAATTTTTGTAAAAAAGAAAAAAAGGTCGCTCATATCTTGCTTTTGAGTATATTTTAATGGAATAAAAATCATCAATAAATCAATAAATGGGTTATACTTGTATAGCGCTTTTCCTTCAAAATACTCAAAGCGCTTTGACACTACTTCCACATTTACCCATTCACACACTGATGGAGGGAGCTGCCATGCAAGGCGCTAACCAGCACCCATCAGGAGCAAGGGTAAAGTGTCTTGCTCAAGACACAACGGACGTGACGAGGTTGGTACTAGGTGGGTATTGGACCAGAGACTCTTGTGTTGCGCACGGCCACTCTTCCACTGCGCCACACCGTCCCTATCAATGTTTATTTATATAGCCCTAAATCACTAATGTCTCAAAGGGCTGCCCAAACCACAACGACATCCTCGGTAGAGCCCACATAAGGGCAAGGAAAACTCACCCCAGTGGGACATCGGTGACAGTGACAATGCTGACTATGAGAAACTTTGGAGAGGACCGCATATGTGGGCAACCCCCCTTCTTTACCGAGTCGCCTTGTTTAAATGTTTGGTTGTCAAATGTTAAAGTTGTATTATTAAATAGAGGTCGGTGTCTAGCAGGACCGATAATCAGCATTGAGTTGGAAAAAGTTAGCGGACATCCATTGTTTAATTTCATTAAGACACGCCTCCAGCTGACTGTGATCAGTAGTTGGGAAGGAGTACGACAAACCGAATGTAATGTTCTATATTTTCAATGGAACATATAAAATGTTGGTGTTTTCTTGAGACAAATTGCAGTCTGCACTTATCTCTTATGTGGGACTGCCATCTACTGGTCACACTTATCATTTCACCATGTACCAAATAAAATAGCTTCGAGGTTGTTAAGCAAAACCAGAATTATTCAGAGAAAAAAGAAAGGATTTTAAGTGCACCTTATAGCCCCGAAAATACGGTACTTAAAACGGGTTTGTGTTAAGTAAAATTATTTCCAAACTTTTAATAAATTCAAATACAAATAAGGCTACAAGAGAAGTGTCCAAAACTTCTCTATTCTAAAGTAAATCTGTACAGCAGTTATGAACATCTACATCAACACAATGATTTACCTGAGTGGCTGGACAAGACAGATTGGGGGGAAAAAATAAAACATAATTTTTTTATTATTTTTAATCGATAAGTATTGTTACAAACAATAATTGCGATGATTCTAAAAATCTATTTTTTGACAACCCTAAAAAATATGCACAACTATGGGCTTTTTAAACGGTGTGTAATTATTTTATTTGAAAAAAATATATATATATATTAAAAGTACTTTTTGATCACATTCAACAATACCGTGATAATAATAATAACTTTAATATTAAATGTTCATATTGTTCCATCCCTAATAATGGCAGTTGTGTGCAGCTTTACAGACACATTGTCACGACCCTGGCGCATCCCAATCTCATCAGAGCGCACTTCCACTCCTACAGAGGCTGCCCCGGTGCACAGCTGCAATCAATCACAGGCAAGCAGCACACCTGAGGCTGAACATCAGACCCGCCTTCATAAGCCTGCACAACCTGCTATCCCGTGCCAAAATGTAGTCATCCGTTCCCGTACAGTAAACCTACACGTCAAGCTCCATGCGCACTCTTTGCTCTCTGTGTTTTCTCCACCGTGGTGTTTATCGTCTCGTGTCCTTCCTTTTCGGCCTCCCTGCAGCCTGCCTTTGTTCCACATTACGAGCTTTGTGTCTCGTCTTCCCTCGTTCCCTTTGCTTCCCTGGCTGCCTCTTGGATCTCGACCTCCCGCTTGGACACGGGCCTTCGACACCTCGACTTCCTGCCTGCTCACGGACCTCCGAGCTTGTCTTGTCTTTCACCTCTTGCTCAACAGATAACACTTGTTAATTCCTACACATAGTCGCACACCATACACTCTTAGATTTAGTCACACTTCATTCCTGATTATTACAATATATTACATGTAGAGCTTTAACTACGCCCTTATTGTCTGTGCCGTCTCTTTCCCCCTGTACTGAATAACAAATCGGGGGATAGACTTAAGAAATCTGAGAGCGTGCGTTTGTTTTCTTGAATATGAAAACACAGCCAGGGGACGTGGCCATTGATTTTCTCATCTGCAACTCTACAAAAAAATAAAAAATAGAGGTTAAAGTTATTCTACAAAACTCACCCCTCCACTTCTTTATTCACCTTTTTTTTATCGTGTGGAGGCTGGAGGCAGCACAATCCCGGAGAAGATTCAAGTTACTGCCACAACTCCGATGCCACCAGCGCTGGGTGATGACATTTTTATTTTTTTTTTGGTGCTTGGTCGATGAGGCTCCATGCGGACGTGGAATGATGAAGGAGAAATGTCCTCATTAAAGAAGGAGGACCGCCAGTGACAAAAGCAGGGGGAGGCAAAACAGCACCGCTCGCAGCAAGTCTGCATTGGAGAAGAAGAAGAAGGGATGGAGGGAAGACAGAAGGATCCCCCCCGAGTGGCATCTCTTCTTTTTCCACCCAATAAATCATTCTGTCTTCCCTTTAACCAACTCACTCCCAGTAGGCGGCATAAAAAAAGTAAAAACTTGTACTCTCCATCGATGTGTGGACTCCCTCACATAGACTTCCACGGTGGAGGTGAGAGAAGATGGGGCTAGGCCGGGGGTCAGCAACCCACGGCTCTTGACTCTTTAGGACCGCCCTAGTGGCTCTGTGGAGCTTTTTTTTTTAAAAGGATTGAAAATGGAAAAAGATTGGGGAAAAATACTGTTTTTTGTTTTAATGTGTTTTTTGTTTGAGGACCAACATGACACAAACCTTCTCAATTGTTAGAAAGCCCACTGTTTAATATGTTTGTGTGTATGCTTCAATGATGACAGTATTTGGTAAACATCTTTTTGGACCTACTGATTTCGGCGGTTCTTGAACTCACCACAGTGTGTTTACCTGCCTCTGTTGTTCGGGACGCTCACCTGTTTGTAATCAAGAGACATTATTTAAGCCTGCCACTCGTCTTGGCTTTTTTGTTTTTTGTCACGCTACTGTCACGAAAGTTTTGCTTGCCTCCTAGCTCATGCTAAATCTAACGTCTAGTGCTATCGGCACCTTGTTCTGTCAGCCGTTTTCTGTTGTGTACCTCTTTAATTCCTTTTTGAGGATTAAATCATGTCCCGAACCGCGCAGCAAGCTGCGTAAACCCAGCCATAACACTGTGACACAACTGTTTGTTTACATGTAAAAATCTTCTACTCCTTCTGTGTCTCATTTTGTCCACCAAAAGTTGTCTACTTTGCGTGAAAGTAGAAAGGTGCTAATCAGGCATATTTGGTCACTGGATGTCTGCAATCTAATCAATGCTATTTAGGCTAGCTGTATGTACATATTGCATCATTATGCCTCATTTTTAGGTGTATTTGAGCTCATTTTATTTATTTTACTTGTATCCTCTTTGTATATAATTTAGTTGTGCATGTCTCATGACACATTATCTGTATGTAATATTGGCTGCATTTCTGATAGTTGTTTGTGTGCCATGTTGTTCCAGACCACAGCAAACATGACCTATCTTACCATAGATTATAATAAATCTGAAACCCACTAGTACCGACCACGCAGTCTGATAGTTTATATATCACTGATGAAATATTAACATTGCAACACATGCCAATACGGCCTTTTTAGTTTACTAAATTGCAATTTTAATTTTCCTGGGAGTTTCTTGTTGAAAAAGTCGCGGAATGATGACGTGTACGCGTGACGTCACGGACTGTTAGGAAATATTAGCGTTGCGTACACACACAGCTAAAAGTCGTCTGCTTTAACCGCACAATTACACAGTATTTTGGACATCTGTGTTGCTGAATCTTTTGCAATTTGTTCAATTAATAATGGAGAAGTCAAAGTAGAAAGATGGAGTTGGGAAGCTGTAGCCTTTAGCCACACAAACACACGGTGATTCCTTGCTTAAAATTCCCGGAGGTGAAGCTTTCCTATGGATCAGAGCGGTCAAGCGAACATGGATCCCGACCAAATGTCAACCAGCAGTTTTTTTTTGAGAAAATTGTGGTAAAAAGTCGCCACTTACTGGAGATCAGCTGAGCTTGTGCCGTCCATACAGATGCCGTCGACTTCCATCAGACACTGGCCTCAAGACACACGTGGACACACCCTTCCGACCATCAGGTACTATTAAACACACTAAAACACTAGCAACACAATAGAAAGATAAGGGATTTCCCAGAATTATCCTAGTAAATGTGTCTAAAACATCTGAATTTGTCCCAATGCAATCGCATCTTTTTATTAATTTTAACTTGATTTTTTTTTTTTTTTCTAGTCCGTCGCTATCAATATCCTCATCCATGAATCTTTCTTCCTCGCTCAAATTAATGGGGAAATTGTCGTTTTCTATGTCCGAATAGCTCTTTTTGTTAGAGGCTCCCATTGAAAACAATGTGAGGATGTGAGGAGCCCTCAACGGGTGACGTCATCGTCTGCGACTTCCGGTAGAGGCAAGGCTTTTCTCTTAGTCAAGGCTTTTCTCTGGGTCAACGTGAATGACTGCTCGCCGACTGCTCTTGTTGCAAAAAAGCTAAGTATCGTTCTATCTGTGTGATTTTAACTGTTTTGCAGCTTTATTTACAACTTATCGAACATATTTAATAGTTCCATTTAACTTGCAAATCACCCGATCTCTGTCTCACCACTACGCCCTCAGCTAGCTAGCTGCTAAGCTAACGAGGCTAGCGGAGAAAGGCAGCGCCGGTCTGAAGGAAGCTTCTCCCCCGACACCGTGACCATCACTTCCCGAAGACAGCTGGCACCCCACTCGGCGACGGAAAGTTTCTGTGAGTATGGCTTCCTGCGCTTCGTGCACTTTACTCATGGATAGGTTGGCTTTGCTAGAGAGCCGTGTCCGCCAGTTAGAGCAGTGTAATTTCGTAACTTTAGATGTTGCGGACACATCTGCTAGCTTTAGCTGTAGCGAGCTAACTAGCCCAGCTTGTAGCAGCCCTAATCGGCCTACAAGCTACGGTGTACCGGTTGAGACGCATAATAGATTTACCCCTATAGCTAGTCCTACACCCCAGTCTACCGGGCACCACACTTTAGTCATAGGGGACTCCATCACCCGAAACATAAAGCTTAGCAAACCAGCCACAATTAAGTGTATTCCCGGGGGCAGAGCACCTGACATTGAAGCTAATCTTAGGGAGCTAACTCGCAACAGGTCTAATAAACACGTACGGCAGGCTAACCGCACCACTAGTTATGCGAATATAGTAATACACGTTGGCTCCAATGACGTTAGGATGAGACAATCAGAGATTACAAAGAGAAACATAGCCAGGGCTTGTAATCTCGCCAGAAAGATGTCCAGGCATCGAGTAATTGTCTCTGGCCCCCTGCCTGGGAGAGGCAATGATGAGAGATATAGCAGATTAGTCTCTCTTAACAGGTGGCTGGATAGCTTCTGCAGACAACAGGGATTTACGTTTATTGATAATTGGCCCTCTTTCTGGGGAAAACCTGGCTTGCTGAGGAGAGACGGCCTTCACCCTAACCAGGAAGGCGCTATCCTCTTGTCTCGGAACATAGACTTCGCATTGAGCCACATTTGACTAACTGCACTAGAGCAAGCCCGGTCACAGGCAATTACAGAGCCTGCTAGCCTGGGTATGGAGTCAGTTAAGTTAGAACTAGCCAGCGCCAGGCTGGATGATCCCTGTACACATAGCAATTTTCGTAGTATAATACACAACTCACAAAATGTTTTTTCTACTGTGTCTATGACTACGTCAGAGTTAGACATGCGCTCTACTGAGGTGGCAAATTATGATGCGTTCAGTTTATCGCAGCGCCAAGTAGACAATCTGAAAATTCCCGTCATATCAATTCCTAGATATGGTCGTAATTATTTTAAGTACACTGCGCATAATAAACGTAACATTATTAATATTGCTACGACGGATAATTTCATCAACAACTCCTTAAAACAGCCCACTACCTATAATATGGGCTTTCTAAACATCAGATCTTTGTCTCCCAAAACGTTATTAGTCAATGAGGTCATTAGAGACAACAACCTTAACGTCATCGGTCTTAGCGAAACCTGGCTTAAACCAGACGAGTTTTTTGCGATAAATGAGGCATCCCCTCCTAACTATACGAATGCGCATATTGCCCGTCACCTCAAAAGGGGAGGGGGTGTCGCACTAATATACAACGAAAACTTTAACTTTAGTCCTAACTTAAATAATAAATATAAATCGTTTGAGGTGCTTTCTATGAAGTCTGCCACACCTCTGCCTCTGTGCCTGGCCGTTATCTACCGCCCTCCAGGGCCCTATTCGGACTTTATTAGTGAATTCTCAGAGTTTGTTGCTGATCTAGTGACGCACGCCGATAATATAATTATAATGGGGGACTTTAATATCCATATGAATACCCCATTGGACCCACCGTGCGTGGCGCTCCAGACTATAATTGATAGCTGTGGTCTTACACAAATAATAAATGAACCGACGCATCGCAGCGGCAATACGATAGACCTAGTGCTTGTCAGAGGTATCACCGTCTCCAAAGTTATGATACTCCCGTATACTAAAGTAATGTCCGATCATTACCTTATAAAATTCGAAGTTCAGACTCATGTTCGGCAAGCTAATAAGAATAATAACTGCTATAGCAGCCGCAACATTAATGCTGCCACAACGACGACTCTTGCGGACCTACTGCCCTCGGTAATGGCACCGTTCCCAAAGTATGTGGGCTCTATTGATAACCTCACTAACAACTTTAACAACGCCCTGCGCGAAACCATTGATAGTATAGCACCGCTGAAGTTAAAAAAGGCTCCAAATAGGCGTACGCCATGGTTTACAGAAGAAACTAGAGCTCAGAAATTATTATGTAGAAAGCTGGAACGCAAATGGCGCACGACTAAACTTAAGGTGCACCATCAAGCATGGAGTGATAGTTTAATAACTTATAAACGCATGCTTACCTTAGCTAAAACTAATTATTACTCAAATCTCATCCGCATTAATAAAAACGATCCAAAATTTTTGTTTAGTACTGTAGCATCGCTAACCCAACAAGGGACTCCTTCCAGTAGCTCCACCCATTCGGCAGATGACTTTATGAAGTTCTTTAATAAGAAAATTGAACTTATTAAAAAGGAGATTAAAGACAATGCGTCCCAGCTACAACGGGGTTATAGTAACACAGATACGATTGTATATACGGCGGATACTGCAAATATCCAAAATAGTTTCTCTCGTTTTGATGAAATAACATTAGAAGGATTGTTACAACGTGTAAATGGAATAAAACAAACAACATGTTTACTTGACCCACTTCCTGGGAAACTTATCAAGGAGCTTTTTGTATTATTAGGTCCATCAGTGCTAAATATTATAAACTTATCACTTTCCTCGGGCACTGTTCCCGTTGCATTCAAAAAAGCGGTTATTCATCCTCTCCTTAAAAGACCTAACCTCGATCCTGACCTCATGGTAAACAACCGACCGGTGTCTCACCTTCCCTTTATTTCGAAAATCCTCGAAAAAATTGTTGCGGAGCAGCTAAATGAGCACTTAGCGTTTAACAATCTATGTGAAACCTTTCAATCCGGTTTCAGGGCAAATCACTCGACTGAGACAGCCCTCGCAAAATTGACTAATGATCTATTGCTAACGATGGACTCTGATGCGTCATCTATGTTGCTGCTCCTCGATCTTAGCGCTGCTTTCGATACCGTCGATCATAATATTTTATTAGAGCGTATCAAAATACGAATTGGTATGTCGGACTCAGCCCTGTCATGGTTTAACTCTTATCTTACTGATAGGATGCAGTGCGTCTCCTATAACAGTGTGACCTCGGACTATGTTAAGGTAACGTGTGGAGTTCCCCAGGGTTCGGTCCTTGGCCCTGTACTCTTCAGCATCTACATGCTGCCGCTAGGTGACGTCATACGCAAATACGGTATTAGCTTTCACTGTTATGCTGATGACACCCAACTTTACATGCCCCTAAAGCTGACCAACATGCCGGACTGTAGTCAGTTGGAAGCGTGTCTTAATGAAATTAAACAATGGATGTCCGCTAACTTTTTGCAACTTAATGCCAAAAAAACGGAAATGCTGATTATCGGTCCTGCTAGACACCGACCTCTATTTAATAATACAACTTTAACATTTGACAACCAAATAATAAAACAAGGTGACTCTGTAAAAAATCTGGGTATTATCTTCGACCCAACTCTCTCCTTTGAGTCACACATTAAAAGCGTTACTAAAACGGCCTTCTTTCATCTCCGTAATATCGCTAAAATTCGCTCCATTTTGTCCACTAAAGACGCCGAGATCATTATCCATGCGTTTGTTACGTCTCGTCTCGATTACTGTAACGTATTATTTTCGGGTCTCCCCATGTCTAGCATTAAAAGATTACAGTTGGTACAAAATGCGGCTGCTAGACTTTTGACAAGAACAAGAAAGTTTGATCATATTACGCCTGTACTGGCTCACCTGCACTGGCTTCCTGTGCACTTAAGATGTGACTTTAAGGTTTTATTACTTACGTATAAAATACTACACGGTCTAGCTCCAGCCTATCTTGCCGATTGTATTGTACCGTATGTCCCGGCAAGAAATCTGCGTTCAAAAGACTCCGGCTTATTAGTGATTCCTAGAGCTCAAAAAAAAAAAAAAAAAAAAAAAGTCTGCGGGCTATAGAGCGTTTTCCGTTCGGGCTCCAGTACTCTGGAATGCCCTCCCGGTAACAGTTCGAGATGCTACCTCAGTAGAAGCATTTAAGTCTCATCTTAAAACTCATTTGTATACTCTAGCCTTTAAATAGACCTCCTTTTTAGACCAGTTGATCTGCCGCTTCTTTTCTTTCTCCTATGTCCCCCCCTCCCTTGTGGAGGGGGTCCGGTCCGATGACCATGGATGAAGTACTGACTGTCCAGAGTCGAGACCCAGGATGGACCGCTCGTCGGGACCCAGGATGGACCGCTCGCCTGTATCGGTTGGGGACATCTCTACGCTGCTGATCCGCTTCAGATGGTTTCCTGTGGACGGGACTCTCGCTGCTGTCTTGGAGCCACTATGGATTGAACTTTCACAGTATCATGTTGGATCCGCTCGACATCCATTGCTTTCGGTCCCCTAGAGGGGGGGGGTTGCCCACATCTGAGGTCCTCTCCAAGGTTTCTCATAGTCAGCATTGTCGCTGGCGTCCCACTGAATGTGAATTCTCCCTGCCCACTGGGTGTGAGTTTTCCTTGCCCTTTTGTGGGTTCTTCCGAGGATGTTGTAGTCGTAATGATTTGTGCAGTCCTTTGAGACATTTGTGATTTGGGGCTATATAAATAAACATTGATTAGCGACCAAAAGTTGCAAACTTTATCGTCGATGTTC
Source organism: Nerophis ophidion (assembly GCF_033978795.1). Taxonomy (NCBI): domain Eukaryota; kingdom Metazoa; phylum Chordata; class Actinopteri; order Syngnathiformes; family Syngnathidae; genus Nerophis; species Nerophis ophidion. The sequence continues at coordinate 14,223,057 of NC_084631.1, read as the reverse complement.
TCTACTAATTCCTTTCAGCAAAAATATGGCAATATCGCGAAATGATCAAGTATGACACAAAGAATGGACCTGCTATCCCCGTTTAGATAAGAACATCTCATTTCAGTAGGCCTTTAAAAGCAGGGTATTTTCCAGGAGTTATCTCACCTTCTGAGTAGCCTCTGATTTACTAATGGTTTCTAATGCTGTAAAAATGTGTAGAATAAATATTATATTTCAGCATTTCTGTCAACGAAGATTTACTTCAGCCTGCGACACATAATCATTTTGATAGTAGAATAATATAGCTAATATAGACACTTACATCATGTGTTGACTTCATTGTAAGACTTATATACGGCTTTTCATTTTTCTTCAGACCGATTTTTTGGGGGGGATTTTTGGTCCAATATGGCTTTTTCAACGTTTTGGGTTGCCGACCCCTGGGCTAGGCTGATTACAAGACCTTTTAGCAGGTCCCCACACTGCACTGCATTAATGTCTAACTCGGGCTGACAAAGTGAAGGGAAAACGCTAATGAATGAGAAGAGAATTGACAATCTACCGCCGACTGGAGAGGGCACCTGCGGTCGCCGAGTGGAAATGATTTGAATCACGCTGTTGCCTTTACTTGTCACGACACTCCCAGCGCCTTTGGGAGTCGTGTCGGACGAAGAGGGCAAATGAGAGAAAACGCTGGAGCCAGTTCACCCTAACCTTACGGAGGCCAGTCGTTTAGAGACCTTGTGAATCCATTTTTGCCCAGCTGTAGACTATCTAACCCTTTGAGGAACGCCGCTTTCAGGGATGGCGAGATTAGCACGGACGTTGCTGTAGCGGCAGCTCTTTTATCAGAATCTAATTCTCCATCATGGGATGATTCAAAACAAGGGTGTCCAAACTATTTCCCTTAAGGGCCACAGACCGACAAATGAAAGGATGCAGGGGCCATTTTGATAGTTTTCACCTTGAAAAACAGTACCATGTACTAGGGTTGTACGGTATACCAGTATTAGTATAGTACCGCGTTACTAATGAATCTAATTCGGTACAATGCTGCCTCTGAAAATTACCGGTCCACCCTCCCCCCAACCATCCCGGTCGTCATCACGTCGTGACATTGCTGGTTTAGGAGCAGAGGAGCATGTTCGGCGGCACACAATCACGGAGTACTTACAAGCAGATACAGTGTGTACACAGAAAAGTGCGTGTTGGATGAATCCTTCGTCAGGCAAGGCGAGAAGGCAGTCCGTGGGCAAGTAAGCGGTCGGGGGCTGGAGAGAAGCAACAAAGTCCCTGTCCAAGCATGGGTCGAGGATCAAGGGAGGCATTCCAATATCCAGAGAGGAGTCGAGGCACACAGCGCAATCATGGGAAACAGGAAAGGCACAGCAGGAAGCACAAAGGTCATAAACACAGGAACTCGGAAGTCACAGAGAGACAGCAAATAAATACGCTGGAGGGAAGCCAGAGACGGGATGCTTACTACGAAGAGTGAACTACGTTCCGGCGCTGGATTTTCTGGTTCGCTGGTCTTTATGCTGTCTGTCTTATTTAGTCTCAGGTGCGCTGATTACAGAGTACCTACAGCTTTGCCGGTTAGAGCGAGCAGGGGCTTGTCCCGGCGTACTACTAGCGGAGGTGCCGGCCACGCCTACAGCAGAAGGCATGAGAGATTGCGCATGCTTTGTGACAAGTTGTTTTCATTACCACATTTGGAAGTATTGAAATCGCCATGTAAAATCGCTAACACTAATTAGTAACATGTTAATAGCAAAGCTATTGTATATTAGCTTACAGCCAGCAGAATGCTACAGCATTCTACTGAGCATTTGGGGCAGCATGGCATAGTGGGTAGAGTGGCCGTGTCAGAAACCTGAGGGTTGCAGGTTCACACACCGCCTCTTGCCATCCAAATCGGTGCCGTTGTGTCCTTGGGCAGGACACTTCACCCTTGCCCCCGGTGCCACTCACACTGGGGAATGAATGATGAATGAATGAATATCGTGGTCGGAGGGGACGTAGGCGCAAACTGGCAGCCTCGCTTCCATCAGTCTACCCCAGGGCAGCTGTGGCTACAAATGTAGCTTACCACCACCAGGTGTGAATGAATGATAGGTTCCTACTTCTCTGTGAGTGCTTCGAGTATCTAATAATAGAAAAGTGGGGTATAAAATCTACTTCATTATTATTATTATTATTACTATTATTATTTGAGCGGGGCAGCACGATGGCAGAGGGCTTAGTGCGTCTGCCTCACAATACGAAGGTCCTGAGTGGTCAGGGTTCAATCCCGGGCTCGGGATCTTTCTGTGTGGAGTTTGCATGTTCTTCCCGTGACTGTGTGGGTTCCCCTAGGTACTCCGGCTTCCTCCCACCGCTAAATACATGCACCTGGGGATAGGTTGATTGGCAACACTAAATTGGCCCTAGTGTGTGAATGTGAGTGTGAATGTTGTCTGTCTATCTCTGTTGGTCCTGCGATGAGGTGGCGACTTGTCCAGGGTGTACCGCGCTTTCCACCCGATTGTTGCTGAGATATGCACCAGCGCCCCCTCTGACCCCAAAGGAAAAAAGCGGTAGAAAAATGGATGGATGGATGGATCATTAGAGCGTTTTTTGAGTCAGTTCGTATGTTGGCATTAAAAATTGCTAAATTTGTCTGAGTGATGCGTGATCGCCAAATGCCAATAAAGTACCAAATTCGGTACCCATTCCTACTAATTGGCAGCATTTCTATGGTGTATAATGTAAATAAGCATTGAGCTCGCACATTTGGAAAAGTAAAGCCTTCCTGTACTTTCGGGGGATCTTCTTCTGCGTGGCGCAGTGGGAGAGTGGCCGTGCGCAACCCGAGCGTCCCTGGTTCAATCCCCACTTAGTACCAACCTCGTCACGTCCATTGTGTCCTGAGCAAGACACTTCACCCTTGCTCCTGATGGGTGCTGGTTAGCGCCTTGCATGGCAGCTCCCTCCATCAGTGTGGGAATGTGTGTGTGAGTGGGTAAATGTGGAAGTAGTGTCAAAGCGCTTTGAGTACCTTGAAGGTAGAAAAGCGCTATACAAGTACAACCCATTTATCATTTATTTATTTACTTTGTTGGCTTGGAAAAATTGTCACATTACCAAGTGCAGTCCGGCTCAATCCGCGCCAAGTGCATGACTGCTTGTTTCCTCGCCAAGTGTTTGAGCTGGTGCCGAGTCCACAATCGGATTTGACGTCACGTGCAACAAAAGTAATAAAATATAGTATTGTTTGATTTTTGTTAGAGAAACGGTACCCGGTCTAGACATTTAAAAGTACTGAATATTGTGCCCATCATTTGTCGAAAGCAATGGCTCTCAACTGCTTTGACGCACCATCAGCTCTAAATGATGGACGTTATTCAGGGGAAATTGCAGAAATATTGTATGTTTAATGCAAAATAACACACTTAATCTCAACTTTATTTGAATAGTATAAATGTGTTTAGTGCAATGTGTATTGGAGAGTTTAAAGATGACACTAGTGGGAGTAAGACAACTTGCTCTCCTCCACTACCGACCACTTCCTGCCTTCTTCACGCTTTAGGGTGCTGCACAGGTACTCAAGTGTTGAAAGAGTGAAAGTGAAGGAGACATACTTGTCCACTCCTGCATCTTCACCTTCATCTTCCTTTAGCGAGGCTCTTGTCATCTGCTGTCTTTGGACTCCTTATGTCGGGGTAAAAAAAAAAAAATGCACGGGACCGAGTTTTTGCTTCGCAATGTGACATTGTATGTTGGAATGCCTGTTTTTCCTTAATGAACCGCAGCTCCCCAGTGCTGGCATCACTCATGCAGCCACAAACAATGGCGCTATTCACCAGCACAGTATTGTTTTGCTGTTGCCAGCTATTTAGACAATACAAGCTGTGTGTTGGCTCCTTTTCAGTGTATAATAAATTTACACAAGCTGCACACTGACTACTCTACAGGCACATTCTCGTTTGATAAAACACACTGTAAACCATTGCAGAAAATAGCAGAGGTGGGACAGAGTCATTGTTTTGCATGTCACAAGTAAGTCTCAAGTCTTTGCCCTCGAGTCTCGAGTCAAGTCCAAAGTCAAGACTGAAAAGTCTCAAGTCAAGTCCCAAGTCCTGCATTTTGAGTTTCGAGTCATTTCAAGTCCTTTTAACCACAGACTAATATATTTACACAGATTGTGTATGCTTTTAAAACGCTGTATGTATTTATTATTCAAAAAAAAAATGTGCTGACATTGCACTTCATAATAGCACTATTAACCAGTTATTTTAAACATTTAACTCATCCCTTTACAGAATGAACACATTTGAAAAAAACAAGTGCTGTACTTATTTGCACAGAAGTGTTAACATTGTATTTCCATGGCATATCGCATTGGAACTAGTTCCATAGCAGTTTCTATCCTGTTCTTACCTTATCTCATTGATCTCATCTCATACTGTATGTGTGTTGATGTGTGCGTACATATGAAAAAACATAACCTCATGAAAATAACAAGGAACAAAGTTGTAGTTTTTAGATTTCACGGCCCTAAGGAATATGTACACATATTCTTAATATAGTATACATTTTAACTGACCTTTATTTGACTGTTTGTCTTTTTGTAGGTGGCTAAAATATGCGGTGCTGCTGACCACCGTATAACGTTACGTTACCGTGTGTGATACATTGACTAACGTAACATTATGTGTTGGTACCTCCTGCAACCCTGCTTAAAAAAAATCACTTGACACAAAGTATGAATAAGGTAGCGAACTGCAGTGGAGGCAACAGATTGTCGTGTTTGCAATGACTTATAACCATAGACATATTATAAGTAGAGGCAGCATTGGCTGCTGTGACGTGAGCAATTTGGTCGCCATCTTGAAGTGGTGATAAGGAGCCGGCAAGCAGCCTAAACTGACAGTGGACAGGTAGAAAACAAAGATGCTGGGCTGGTGTTTAGCGTTTTCCTGCTTTAATGAACGGACTGTTGAAAATCGGAATCGGGGGATTACTTTTCACAAGTAAGATTGAACATTAACATGGTTGTATTTTGTGAAAAAAATATTACCACAGAGTTGAGAAGGAACAAAGATCTTCAATATTTGTATGTGAAAATCACAAAGAAATCTACTGGGGGAGGATGACGCCCCTGCAGGTATTTGGTTTACAAACTTTCAGCCCCACCTAAAACAAAATTCACCAGCTGCCACTGATTATGATGCATTCTCATTTTAGGCAAAGTATAAGATAATACTTTCTTAACAGTATAATTATGACCAGGAATAAGTCTTCGAATAACAATATTCAAATACTAACATTGTTGGGTAAGACAGAATTTGCTTTTATTCTGAATCCAGTGAAACAGATTTGTGGTTTTAGCTGATATAAAGACTTTCAGGTCTTTATATATGTTTATGTTTAAGTATTTTGCAGACGCTTTTATCTGAAGTAACATACATGAAAAATACATATAAAACAATCACTGTAAACATGATCATTTAAGGGAAGAATGTAATACAAAATATTAATACAAAGTGTCAAGACAGAATAAACTCTCTGCTGTTGCAGCAACAGAGATACAGTCTATAAGATATATAGATATCTTATGTATTTATACATTGTTTATGTAGAATATATGCATGTATATACAACCTAATCATATTGTTTCTTCACCTTAAAAATAGCTGACCGTTTTTCCCCCCTTTTTGGGATTATTATTCCCAGTTTTGATCTTGGACGTCTGCCCACTTATAGCATATAAGAATATTCCACTACTGTTAAGCAAACAATGAACACGCCCAAAAATGTGTCTTTTATCATAGTTACACGTATGACAAAAAAAGCGCGTGAATATCAGTGGTATTCAGTGAGGTAAAATGAATTAAATGCGCTGACAGTTCATTGCTCCTGCTAAATAAATTGCACTGAGTGCAGGGGATCACCACTCCAAGATGGCGGCCCCGCGTCACGTCAGCGCCAGAAGCGTTCGATGCTGCGTACCCTTATAAGATGTTTATTTTCATAACGTTGCCAGTGAGTTTACAGCCTCACTGATTTAACTAAACAGCAAATAAACGTTACGTTACTCAGCCAATACATGTTAACTCACATTCAAAACTTACCCCTCTTTGTGCATCTTCAAATGTCGAACGAAGTTGGAAGTTGTTGCGTCTCTGTCTGTAATCTTTGAACGAACCGCACGCTTTGCATACTGGAATTCGTTTTTTGTTGACCAAGTCGTAGTTTTAATTCCCGAACGAAACAATTTTTGGCATCATTTTTCCTCATTGGCGTGTTGTATGAGAGCTCTTCTTCGTTGGTTTTCATGCAATTTGATTGGCTGAATACTGTGTGACGAAAATAACGTGGTTTAATTTGATTGGCTGTTGTTCTGACAGGTAGCGCACAGGCTGTCATCGCACACACACTGACAGACACGGGCAGATACGGAGCGCTCCTGAATAATTTTTTAATCGTTGGGTTTTGGGCAAAGTAGCAAGTCATGTCAAGTCAAAAGGCTCAAGTCCAAGTCAAGTAACAAGTCATTGATGTTGAAGTCTAAGTCGAGTTGCAAGTCTTTTTACATTTTGTCAAGTCGAGTCTAAAGTCATCAAATTCATGACTCGAGTCTGACTCGAGTCCAAGTCATGTGACTCGAGTCCACACCTCTGGAAAATAGAATTGTAGCACATGTTTTAAATAAACTGCATATCCCAGGTCTGATTCATATACAGTATATGTTTGAAAAATAAAAGGTAAGGTTGCAATGTCTTTACTTCCTTAACTTAGAGAAAATTAGGCTGACATGGAACTGTTATGTAATGAAGTTTCAGCAAGAATGTTGTGGTTTCCTAAAATATCTAATACAGAATTATCTCAAATTCAAACCTGATTGACAATTAATTGAAAGGTAGATAATTGATGAGCCTTTTGTCTGCTTTTGTGTATTGCTGTACTTATTTGCAGTGTTGGGTTGGTTAATGAAAATCAGTAACTAGTTACATTTACTAGTTTCTTTTTTTCAAAAGTAACTCAGTTACTAACTCAGTTACTTACACCAAAAAGTAAAGTGTTACTGTGAAAAGTAACTATTTAGTTACTTTTTATTATTATTATTATATATATATATATTTATATATATATATTTTTTCTTTTTTTTTAAGGCGCTCATTAATGCCCTTTTCGGCTTCATTTCAGTACTGTTATTGCACTGGAGAATAATACAATCTGTTGATCAACATGACATGCATGTGCATCACTGAACTCTGTTAAGCAATGTGGTCTACATACAACACACAAAGACAAAGATATGTTTCAAAGGGCCAATTTATTTTGGGCCATAACAAATTGACAAAACTACAAAACCCGTTTCCATATGAGTTGGGAAATTGTGTTAAATGTAAATATAAACGGAATACAATGATTTGCAAATCTTTTTCAACCCATATTCAATTGAAAGCACTACAAAGACAAGATATTTGATGTTCAAACTCATAAACTTTTTTTTTTTTTTTTTGCAAATAATAATTAACTTAGAATTTCATGGCTGCAACACGTGCCAAAGTAGTTGGGAAAGGGCATGTTCACCACTGTGTTACATCACCTTTTCTATAAACGTTCGGGAACAGAGGAAATTAATTGTTCAACCTTTGAAAGTGGAATTATTTCCCATTCTTGTTTTATGTGGAGCTTCAGTCGTTTAAACAGTCCGGGGTCTCTGACGTCATATTTTACGCTTCATAATGCGCCACACATTTTCAATCGGTGACATGTCTGAACTGCAGGTGGGCAAGAAAAGTACCCGCACTCTTTTTTTACAAAGCCATGCTGTTGTAACAAGTGCTCAATGTGGCTTGGCATTGTCTTGCTGAAAGAAGCAGGGGCGTCCATTAACAAGACAGCGCTTAGATGGCAGCATATGTTGTTCCAAAACCTGTATGCACCTTTCAGCATTAAGGGTGCCTTCACAGATGTGTAAGTTACCCATGCCTTGGGCACTAATGCACCCCCATACCATCACAGATTCTGGCTTTTGAACGTTGTGTCGTAAACAGTCTGGATGTTTGGTCCGGATGACACGATGTCGAATATTTCCAAAAACAAATTGAAATGTGGACTCGTCAGACCACAGAACACTTTTCCACTTTTCATCAGTCCGTCTTAGATGATCTCAGGCCCAGAGAAGCCGGCGGCGTTTTAGGATGTTGTTGATAAATGACTTTCGCTTTGCATAGTAGAGCTTTAACTTGCACTGACAGATGTAGCGACGAAGTGTATTTAATGACTGTGATTTTCTGAAGTGTTCCTGAGCCCATGTGGTGATATCCTTTAGAGATTGATGTTGGTTTTTGATACAGTGCGGTCTGACGGATCGAAGGTCACGGTCAATCAATGTTGGTTTCCGGCCATGCCGCTTATGTAGAGTGATTTCTCCAGATTCTCTGAACCTTTTGATGATATTATGGACCGTAGATGTTGAAATCCCTAAATTTCTTGCAATTGCACTTTGAGTAACGTTGTTCTTAAACTGACTATTTGCTCACGCAGTTGTGGATAAAGGGGTGTACCTCGCCCCATCCTTTCTTGTGAAATTTTTTTTGGGGACGCTGTTTTTATACCTAATCATGGCACCCACCTGTTCCCAATTAGCCTGCACACCTGTGGGATGTCCCAAATACGTGTTTGATGAGCATTCCTCAACGTTATCATTATTTATTGCCACCTTTCCCAACTTCTTGGCCGTGTGTTGCTGGCATCAAATTCTAAAGTTAATGATTATTTGCAACAAAAAAAACAATGTTTATCAGCTTGAACATCAAATATGTTGTCTTTGTAGCATATTCAACTGAATATGGGTTGAAATGATCGGCAAATCATTGTATTCCGTTTACATTTACATCTAACACAATTTCCCAACTCATATGGAAATGGAGTTTGTATTTTAAATAGCTGCAACATAACATACATAAGTAACAAACAGCATAATGCCAAAATAGCTGTGAACCTGGCTTCACCCAAGGAAGGCACACATGACATGATTATATGTCATGTCACTATAAACAGCACACATACTGCTATTCACACGCCTAACCAGGTGATTTTTCTTTCAAGGAATTGTGAAATAAAATCATGTCTTCAGTGAAGCCCAGAACACGCAACGCATTTCCCCAGTTTTAGTTTTGAGAAAAGGAAAGATTGGCCTGGCCCACTAAGATCCCTTTTTATGTTTGTGAACTTTATAGTCTATTCTTTTAGAGTGATGTGATAATCAAACATGTAGCTGAGATAGGCACCAGCGCCCCCCGCAACCCCAAAAGGAATAAGCGGTAGAAAATGGATGGATAAGCAAATACTCTAGAAGTCTAGAACAGGGGTCGGCAACCCGCGGCTCCGAAGCCACATGCAGCTCTTTAGCCACTCTGATGTGGCTCAGCTGCTCAATCGCCGACCCACCCGATTGTTACGGGGGGATTCCGATTCTCGGAGCCTCTTTTCACTCGGACAACAATATTGAGGGCGTGCCATGATGGCTTTACTTTTAGCGCCCTCTACGTGTTGACTCGTTTCACAAAATAAAGAAGACAATGGGAGTCGCAACCATTCTCGCGAATAACCGCTGGTGGTCACCCATATAACAGTAATAAGGGCGTGCCATGAAGCCATTGCCTTCTACAACATGTACAGACATCTTGCCAGTGCAGTAACATGTTGTATGGGGCTTCTGCAGATACACGTACACGACTGCAAGGCATACTGGGTGACACAGAGTACACTGAAGGTTGTGATATAAATAACTTTAACACTCTTACTAATATGCACCAGACTGTGAACCCACACCAAACAAGAATGACAAACACATTTCAGTAGAACATCCTCACAGTAACACAACATAAACGCAACACAACAAATACCCAGAATTATTTGCATCCATGACTCTTCCTGACTATATTATACACCCCTGCCCACCCCAACCGACGCACGGAAGGGCAGGGGGAAGCGGGTTTTGGTGTTTGCGGGGTGTATAATATAGCCTGAAAGAGTCATGGATGCATAGCATTCTGGGTAATTGTTATGTTGCGTTTATAATGTGTTACAGTGCGGATGTTCTCCAGGAATGGGTTTGTCATTCTTGTTTGGTGTGGGTCCACAATGTGGTGCATATTAGTAAGAGTGTTAAAGTTATTTATATCACAACCTTCAGTGTACTCTGTGTCACCCAGTGTGCCTTGCAGTCGAATAAGTGTACCTGCGGAAGCCACATATAACATGTTACTGGACTGGGAAGATGTCTGTACATGTTGTAGAAGGCGTCAAAGGCAATGATAGATAGATAGATAGATAGAGAGATAGATAGGTAGATAGGTAGATAGATAGATAGATAGATAGATAGATAGATAGATAGATAGATAGATAGATAGATAGATAGATAGATAGATAGATAGTACTTTATTGATTCCTTCAGGAGAGTTCCTTCAGGAAAATGGCTTTATGGCACGCCCTTATTACTGTTATATGGGTGACCACCAGCAGATATTCGTGAGAATGGTTGCGGCTCCCTTAGTCTTCTTTGATTTGTGAAACGGGTCAAAAGGGCTCTTTGAGTGGTAAAGGTTGCCAACCCCTGGTCTAGAATGAAAGAGTACATAAGAGAATTGACAGAGTGTGTGTATCTTCTGTATGAATGATGAACAGGGGCAGAGTTTGGAGTGTCTTCTTTAGCGTGCTTTCCATGTTTATGTACTCACTATCCACTGTGTTCAGGTACATGTAAAATGTTTTCGTGCCGTTTGCTGTTTGACGCCTGCTATCATGCTAATTAGCTGCCTGAAAGCGTGTGACTCCACTGTAGATATAGCCTGCATGTCCTCTAGAACATACGCTGAAATGGCTCTATCAATGTTGTCCAGGTAGCAGTCCCTCCGTTAAAATCCTTAGGTGAAGTGTGTCTCTCTTTACTAGCTTCGTCGAAGCATGTTGCTTTTGTAGCTGTTTCAGCAGATTTGAATTGTTTTTTTGGGCAGTAGATGGGATTTTTGATCCAAGACACAACTTGCATTTAACAAAAAATGTATTTTCTTTGTGCTCGAAAAAAGAAAAGTCGTGAGAATATCTCCATGTTAAGAAACTCGGCTTCGGCTCCCTAATGATGTGGTGTTACTAAACACAGACACGCCCCCCAACGCCCTACACACACCCACACACCCACACACCCACACACACGCCTCTGCTCTCCCTTAATACACAGGAATATTCAGGACGACACCGCAACTCTCCAATAAAACACACTCACATCTTTTCAGTTTCTAGCCGATACTGCGTTATTTTACGTTACTTTTTTATACAGTAACGCATCATGAAGTAACAGTAACTGAGTAACTGAATAAAAAAAATAACGCGTTAGACTACTCGTTACCGCCGGAAATAACTGCGTTACAAAGTAGCAGGTTAGTCCCAACACTGCTTATTTGACAGAAGCATTTTAATAGATTTTTTTTTCTAGTTTATTATTTTCATTTTATTTTATATGTAACTTCTGTGCGTTACTTGTTTTGGGGAGAAAAAAAACAACATTAGACATGTGTTTAATTCTCAAAAATCCAATGAAGACACTTTTAAGAAATTTTTTTTAAAGGAAAATAAACTCGATGGACAAAAGTATTTGGACATAAGATTATCCATCCATCCATTTCCTACCGCTTATTCCCTTTGGGGTGGCGGGGGGCGCTGGTGCCTATCTCAGCTACAATCGGGCAGAAGGCGGCGTACACCCTGGACAAGTCGCCACCTCATCACAGGGCCATGAGAAGTGAAAATTGTTGTTCTTTTTGCGAATATAACGGCTTTTCTTTTTCTGGGAAGATTTTGAAGCCTGTCTTTGTTTTTGTTTTTATGTCCATTTGTAGGTATTGGTAGTGAATCAGTACTTTTTTAGGATCGGATTGTGCATGACGTCACGTCCCATTGTCAACTTTGCACTTGGGCACTTGGCGATCTCTCCAGCAGCACTGAGAGCAAAACTTCCTCCCGGTAATTTGCTACCTTTTTCACTGCCAACAAAGTGATCGACTCAAAAACACTCCAACGTAAGCAAAGTAAGGCTCCACTTTTCCAAAATTGTGCTTGCTTGATGCTTATAAACATTGGCTGTACTATGGACATGCTACTGATTAGCATTAGCGATTTAAATGGCGATTTCAACAGCTCCAAATTTGCCAATGAAAACTTTTAATTAAGATGACGTTACAACCAAACAGCTGGTGTGTAATAAGTACAATACTCTCCGTGGTAACACTTTTTAGGTTGCAACATAAAAAAAACAAAAAAACACCATCAAATCATTGACTTGCAAATGTAATTGCAACTTAATGTGGTCCTCGCAAATGATAATATGATGATAATAAAACAAGATATAACAACTGGACAGCAGTTATCATAATGAGCTCATTTTTAAATAATTGTTTTAAATGTAATTATCCCCCCAAAATTATTATTTATCAACACACATAAAAGTACCAAAACTTGATTCAGTTGAGTACCGGTAGCGATTCCCAAGTACCAAGAATTGGTACCTTATTGGTCACTATTAGTACCCCCTCCTAGAGGTCTGAGGTGACTGCTGTTGAACTAATAACATTTGTTTAGGTTTAAGATTTAATTGCAGAATTGTTTTTGTGTTTTTCTGCATCCCAGGATGCAGAAACTGGAAGCAGTGTGCGGGTAAGACGCCGTTTCATTAGGGAAAAGGCAGGTAGCAAAATAGTGCTGTAGGGAAGTACACAGAAAGCCAACAGACACGGAAAGCATAGGGAACACAATTATTGAAGCATAAAGCACAATAATCCAGACGTTTACAACCGATTAGAATTAGGGTGCAGGTGTGTACAAACCCCGTTTCCATATGAGTTGGGAAATTGTTTTTGATGTAAATATAAACGGAATAAAAGGATTTGCAAATCATTTTCAACCCATATTCAATTGAATATGCTACAAAGACAACATATTCAGTTGAATATGCTACAAAGACAACATATTTGAAGTTCAAACTGATAAAAATTTTTTTTTTTACAAATGATCATTAACTTTAGAATTTGATGCCAGCAACACGTGACAAAGAAGTTGGGAAAGGTGACAATAAATACTGATAAAGTTGCGGAATGCTCGTCAAACACTTATATGGAACATCCCACAGGTGTGCAGGCTGATTGGGAACAGGTGGTGCCATAATTGGGTATAAAAACAGCTTCCATGAAATGCTAAGTATTTCACAAACATGGATGGGGCGAGGGTCACCAATTTGTAAGCAAATTGTCGAACAGTTTTAGAACAACATTTCTCAACGAGCTATTACCAAGGAATTTAGGGATTTTACCATTTATGGTCCGTAAAATCATCAAAAAGTTCCGAGAATCTGGAGAATTCACTGCACGTAAGACATGATATTACGGACTATTGATCCCTCAGGCGATACTGCATCAAAAACCGACATCAGTGTGTAAATGATATCACCACATGGGCTCAGGAACATTTCATAAAACCACTGTCAGTAACTATAGTTGGTTGCTACATTTGTAAGTGCAAGTTAAACTTTACTATGCAAAGCCAAACCCATTTATCAACAATATCCTGAAACGCCGCCGGCTTTTCTGGGCCCAAGCTCACCTAAGATGGACTGATGCAAAGGTGTTCTGTGGTCTGGCGAGTCCACATTTCAAATTATATTTGGAAACATAGGATGTGGTGTCCTCCAGAACAAAGAAGAAAATAACCATCCGGATTGTTATAGGCGCAAAGTTCAAAAGCCAGCATCCGTGATGGTATGGGGGTGTATTAGTGCCCAAGGCATGGGTAACTTACACATCTGTGAAGGTACCATTAATGCTGAAAGGTACATACAGGTTTTGGAGCAACATATGTTGTCATCCAAGCAACGTTATCATGGACGCCCCTGCTTATTTCAGCAAGACAAGTGTTACAACAGAGTGGCTCCGTAAAAAAAAGAGTGCAGGTACTCTCCTGGTCCGCCTGCAATCCAGACATTTCTCCCATGGAAAATGTGTGGCGCATTATGAAGCGTAAAATACGACAGCGGAGACTCCGGACTGTTGAACGACTGAAGCTCTACATAAAACAAGAATGGTAAAGAAGTCTACTTTTAAAGCTTCAACAATTAGTTTCCTCAATTCCCAAACGTTTATTGAGTGTTGATAAAAGAAAAGGTGATGTAACACAGTGGTGAACATGCCCTTTCCCAACTACTTTGGCACATGTTGCAGCCATGAAATTCTAAGTTAATTATTATTTGCAAAAAAATAAAAAATAAAGTTTATGAGTTTGAACATCAAATATGTTGTTTTCGTATCATATTCAACTGAATATGGGTTGAAAAGGATTTGCAAATAATTGTATTCCGTTTATATTTACATATAACACAATTTCCCAACTCATGTGGAGACAGGGTTTGTACATCAGCACCCTAGCCAGAGGTACAGTTGCTGAAAAAACAAAGGCAGACAGGAAGCGGAACGTAAAATAATAGCGCTGGGTCAGGAAGTAATACAAAATACAGGAAACAATAAACAAAAGTCGAATGCCGTTTAATATACAGTTGTCAAACTCAAGGCCGGGGGGGCAAAAACTAACCTGCCACATCATTTAAGTGGCCTACGAAAGCTTTGAAAATAATACGCATCAATAAAGTACTGACAAACATTATGCTATCATGTACAGTATTTAGCTCTTTTTTTGTTAAGTAAAAATATTAACGATAAATATTTGCTTGACTTATAACTTCAAAGCAAGTTTTCCATCAAATTGTACACTATACAAATGACAACAGATTTTATCGTAAAAAACGGAGTTATCGGTTATCAGAATTTTACCGTAAATAAACTGCTGTAAAATTGAGCTGCCCCGTTTTTTTTACTGCAACATCTATCCATCTATCCATCTATCTATCTATCTATCTATCCATCTATCTATCCATCTATCTATCTATCTATCTATCTATCTATCTATCTATTGTAGCGTTTAACGGGGTATTAATGGTCTTTGGAGGAAGATGTCAAGAATTGATCATTTTAATTTTGAACACGACTATACAAGTGAATGAAGATCATACTTAGTTAGCAGGCATACATGTCACTCTCAGGGTGGTCGTATGAAAAACGCCAACATTGTCATAAACATGTGCCATAAAGTGAAACCACAATGACACAATGACAAACATATCTCGGGAGAATATTTGCACCGCAACACGCCAACAAACTTAACATAAACACAACAGAACACATTCATAGAATTCCCTGCAGCACCAACTCTTGCGGGACACTACACAGCCCTCACCTAGCTGGGTTCGTTCTCCCCAGCAGCCCATGCGTTCATCACAAAGTCCCGCAAGTGCTGAGGCAGCCAGTGCCGACGACGCCCCTCTGGTGGCAGCTGGCTGCTACCACTGTCTGCTGGTAGGTGGGAAGTGGGGGGTACCTCGGCCTCCCGTTGCTTCCTGTGGGCATGTCATTCTCCGCCAGTGTGTTTGACTCCTAGTTCTCCTGCCTCTGGCCCAATGGCTGGTATGTGGACAAATGGTCTCGGTGCAGCACCAACAGCCGGTTCCGAGGTGCCAGTCGTATCCGATACACCACGTCCAACAACTTCTGGAGGACCGTGCAGGGTCCCACCCAGTGGCTAGTGAGGTTTCGAGAGAGTCCTTTCTTTTTCGTACCGGGTTGTAGACTCAGAACTGCGTAGCTGGTACAAAGTCCTGGCCTTGACTACGGAGGTCATATAGACTTAGACTTTTTGCATTGGCTCATGGTAGTGCAGGATAAAAAATCAATAAGGTGCAGATGTAAATAAATAGATTACTGTACAGATAAAATACAGTGCACTTTTGCATATGCATCCAGGTTTATGGATGTGTTATATTGTTTTATTTTCCAGCGAGTTAATCCATTTTGGGTGGGAATTGAGGGGATTATTTTAATGCATTCAAAAGTCTTACGGCCTGAGGGAAGAAGTTGTTACAGAACCTTTGAGGTTCTGCTACGGAGGCTGCAGAACCTCTTTCTAGAGTCCAGCAGTGAAAATGGTCCTTGGTGGCGGTGGGAGGAGTCCGTGCAGATTTTCTGAGCTCTGGTCAGGCAGTAGCTTTTTGCGATCTCCTGGATAGGAGGAAGGGGAGTCCTGGTGATATTTTCTGTCGTCTTCACCACTCTCTGCAGAGACCTCCAGTCTGAGGCACTGCAGGCTCCAGTCCAGACAGAGATGTTGTTGGTCAGTCGGCTCTCTATAGTGCGTATGTAGAATGTGGTGAGAATGGGGGGAGGGAGCTGTGCTTCTGGAGGACCGAAAAGGGTCCAACCGAGTTTCTGGTGAGCTTTACTGCTTGCTTCTGTTGAACCCTAGCCTACGACATTCAGGTGCGGGTAAACTTGTGGGCCTTCCGCAGTCGCTCCACAAGGTTGCAGTCAGAGTTTAGGCTCTGTGGTCCTATCCCTTCTGGTTCTGAGGGCTGGGCCAAAAACCAAGTCAACAGGCGTGCGCGGTTCATGGGCAAATATCAATGATGCAGGGGTGTTGACTCCTGCACCAAAAGGCCCGAAGAACGAGTACAAGGTTTAAGTCCCAGTCTCTCTGCCGCTTGTCGGTGAGAATGGTAAGTTGTGCGGCAAAGGTTCTATTAAAAAGCTCTATGAACCCATCGCACTGGGGATGCAGCGGCATGGTGGAATTCTTTTTCACACCCAGGGGACGGCACACTTCCTGGATCACCTGGGACTCGAAATTCCGTCCCTGGTCGCTGTGTAGCTCCTCTGGAGCCCCGAACCGGCAGAACATTTCAGAAACCAACCTCTCTACAGTTGTCGCAACACTCTGGTCGGGTACCACATACGCCTCTGGCCACTTCGTGAACTAGTCCATGGGCATCAAGATGTAGAGGTTTCCGCTATCAGTCACAGAAAACGGACCTAGGATGTCCACGCCCACCTGCTCTGTGGGAGTCCCCACCTGGAACTGCTGTAGGAGAGCATGTGAGAGGTGTGTGGGGCCTTCTCATGCAATGACAGCCTGGCCAGTAAGAACGCTGTCTCAGTCGGCGCTAGGTCTTAGTCACTCCATAATGGCCAGACCCTGGAAAGCCAGGAATCACTTCAAGGACCTGAGGCCGCAGTACACAGGGCATCAGGAGCTGGAGGGCAGCACGTTGTCCTGTCAGGGCTTCCCAGCGACGGTTCAGCATGCGGGAGAAAACCGAAGGCTGTCCCAGTGGGAGTACAGTGCTTTGGTCATAGTGTCCAAGTGCACACTGTGGCCCATTCTAAACGCTGCTGCCTCCACCCAGCTCTCTTGGGCACTGGGTCTTGCCTTTGACGGTCAATCAGTTGTTTGGGGGTGAAGCTGTCCATGTCGACTGGGTTGTCATGTTGCCTTACTGCAGCTACTGACGGGTCTGGCATGCACCGTTGCTCCGCCCGCCGGCAGAAACGATACGCCTTCTCACAGGGCCATCTGGACAGTGCATCAGCGTTGCCATGCGGGAGGCCTGGTCAATGACAAATCGTGAAGTCATATTCCTGCAAGATCTCAACCCACCCGGCCAATTTTCCCTTGGGTTCCTTGAAGTCCAGCAACCAGGTGAGGGAGACGTGATCCTTCCGCAACACAAACCGCTGACCATAAAGGTAGGGCCGGAAATGATGAAGGCCCAGGACGATGGCCAACAATTCCCGTAGGGTGACACAGTAGTTCCGGTTTGGTTTGCTGAACCCCGACTGTAAAAGGCCACCACCTGCTTGCTGTGATTCCTTCCCTACGACAGCACAACATCCCACACCCGCATCACTGGCATCTGTATCAACCACGAAAGGTCGGCTGTTGTCTGGATAGGTCAACACTGGGCTTTTTTTTTTACTTTTTTTTTTTACTTAACATTTAAGTACAGCATCGTTTTACATGACTTTAAAGTATTTTTTCATGTCTTCTTTAACAACTGTATTTTGATATTTATTTTAGTACGATGTTTATTTACCTTTTATGTGCAATTATTTGATTCATATCCAAGTACCGTGTTTTATTTTCCTATATCCAAACACAGTGTTACTGTTCAAACTGTGTGCAAGGTTGCAGTGGCCCAAAATATAAAATATACTTGTTAAATAAAACCTCTGTCTTGTTTTAATGAATACTTAGACCTACTGTATATCAATGTTGGTCATCATGGTGGTACTTAGCAGTGATGTGCAATGCCACTGGTTTACTTTCCAATCCGATTTCGAGCAAACTTCAGGCTGGTATCGGCGATACCAATACGATATTTTGTACAAATATACATAATGTGTCTGGTAAAATTTAAAAAGTATATCAAGTGTTGCTGCCCTGGCGGCCATTGTGATATTTTGTAAAAAAAAATAATTGCTGAAAACAGACATATATCACATATAGAGAGATTACATACTGTGGAGAGATGCAGCCGAGGGGCCGACAGCGGGCTGAGAGAGGCGCTCTGGACCAAGATGGAGGCCAGGAGGCAGGGCATGCGGCGGCGAGTAGAGGCGTGACGCACACGGAGCGGCAGGAGGACGGCAATCGGAGTCAGGTGCGTAGGACACACACCTGCTCACAATCTGCGCATCTGCTCCTAGACTTTAAGAGAGGCGAAGGGGACACGATCGGGGGGAGAGAGGAGGAAACCACGGCAGCCCGACCACGAGCCCGACAACCGAAATCACGCCAAAATGAGTCCCCGCCGCAGATGCAGCAGGCGAGCGCCGAAAGGTGCAGCGCGACCAGGAAGAGGAGCCAGTGCACTAGAAATGGGCGCGCCAGACTGGCCCGAAGAAAGGTCGTGTGAAACATTAAAAGTAAATAAAACCTGCTTTGACGCGTCGTGTGTCCAGTGTCACCGCAACCCACACGAGGACGGCTGGGAGTCCGTCACATTGGCGCCCAACAAGAAAACACCATTGAAAGCGGAGGACGATGAAGTCATCTGGGCTCTCGTGGCAAGTTATACATGGCTGCTCGAGGAGAAGCGCCGGGAGACTCAGAGGCTGGAAGCGCTGTTGGAGCAGGCCGACCACCAGAGCGAGCTGTCGGCCAAAAAGGAGGACGAGTGCCCCCCGGAAGAAGAATTGTACAGGGAAGAAATTTATGTTGAAGAAGTTTATGTTAATGAAGATAACGGTAAAGAAGAATATGAAGAAGTTTATGATAAAGAAATTTACGTTGAGAATTAAGTTTACTTTAATGGTGATATCTACGTTGATGATGAAGTTTATGTTGAGGATGAAGATTACGACGATGATGAAGATGACGAGGATGATAAAATTTATGTTAAAGAAGAAGATGAAGAAGAAGAAACAATTGAAAAAATTCTGGAAGATTAAGAAGATGAAGATGATGAAAATGAAGAAGAAATTAAAGATGAAGACGAAGTCGAAGAACCTCAACGAATTGAGAGAAAAGAAGAATTACTTGGAGAAATGCAAGTAGAGAACGGAGAAGGCAAAGAGGACAAAGAAAAACTTAAACGAGAAGAAGTAACTCAAGAAATTGAAATAGAAGAAATAATTGAAAAATTGCTGGAAAATGGTGAAGACGAACAAGAAGAGGAAGAAATGGAAAAAAAATTATTGGAGAAATGCAAGAAAAGAAAAAAAAGGACAAAGAAGACAAAGAAAAACTTAAACGAGAAGAAGTAACTCAAGAAATTGAAATAGAAGAAATAATTGAAGAATTGCTGGAAAATGATGAAGACGAACAATAAGAGGAAGAAATTGAGGATGAAGAAAAGGATGGAAAAGCTCAAGAAATTGAGAAAGACATTCTTGGAGAAATGCAAGAAAATGAAGAAGAGGACAAAGAAAAACTTAAACGAGAAGAAGTAACTCAAGAAATTGAAATAGAAGAAATAATTGAAGAATTGCTGGAAAATGATGAAGACGAAAAAGAAGAGGAAGAAATTGAGGATGAAGAAGAGGTTGGAAAAGCTCAAGAAATTGAGAAAGAAATTATTGGAGAAATGCAAGAAAAGGAAGAAGAGGACGAAGAGGACAAGGAAAGTCTCAAATAGGACAAGGAGAAAGACAAAATAATTGAAATTCGGGAAATCAAAGAAGAACGTAAAGACAAAGGCAAAGAAGTCGAACTGGTGGGGAGGTCTGTGGAGAGACGCAGCCGAGGGACCGACAGCGGGCTGAGAGAGGCGCTCTGGACCAAGATGGAGGCCAGGAGAGGCGTGACGCAAGCGGAGCGGCAGTAGGACGGCAATCGGAGTCAGGTGAGTAGGACACACACCTGCTCACAATCTGCGCATCTGCTCCTAGACTTTAAGAGAGGCGAAGGGGGCATAATCGGGGGGAGAGAGGAGGAAACCACGGCAGCCCGACCACGAGCCCGACAACCGAGATCACGCCAAAATGAGTCCCCGCCACAGACGCAGCAGGCGAGCACCGAAAGGTCCAGCGCGACCAGGAAGAGGAGCCGGCGCACTAGAAATGGGCGCGCCAGACTGGCCCGAAGAAAGGTCGTGTGAAACAATAAAAGTAAATCAAACCTGCTTTGACGCGTCGTGTGTCCAGTGTCACCGCAACCCTCACGAGGACGGCTGGGAGTCCGTCACACATACATTTAAAGCTTTGTGTTATAGGTGACAAAGTGTACTATCATTTCTTATTACAAGGGTGTCCAAAGTGCTGCCACGGGGCCATTTGTCGACCACAGCTCTAGTCTTGTTGACCCACACAAAAAAACAACAGTGAACATGTAACAAAAAAAGAGCAAAAAGAAAAAAAGCTGATATTTTTATTAATAATAACCAATAATTGTCGGGGCTTGTCACACCAGGCCATGCCTTATTTTGATATGTTGGGTGATTTTCTGGGTGTAGTGTTAATTCCTGTCGTGCGCTCTAATTTTGTGGTCTTTCACTTCCTGTTTTCCCCCTTTCCTGCAGCAGCTTCACGCCTGCCTTCGAGCACTTTTCCCCTCACCTGTTTTATATATGTAATTACCACTATTTGAGTTGAGCTTGCACCACCATTGGTTTGTCGGGACGTTATTCACTATACCCTGGTCACTATTGATGATTCCTTCCTTACTGAGCTTAAGTATGCACAAGTCTACTCCATCTTATTTTTTGCTGTTTTCCAGCATTTGTTTCCCTTATACACTGAAAAAAGTGACTTTTTGGAGCTATTAGAGTAACTGTCATAATTTATACCTAATATTTTTAACATCAAGTAAGAACTAGAGTTTCTTAAGTAAAATTAAACATTTTATTAACGTAATACATGAAATATGGGGGAAGAGTAAGTTTTACTTATGTTTCCTCATACTATTTAAATGTTTAATAGTTGTACGTACATAAATCTTAAAATATTACATAAACTTTACTCTGAAAATCTGGTGTTTTGAAACGCATGCACGACGACGCATGCGCACAGCACAACAGGCTCTGCTCCAGCCGTTAGGATCACTTCACAGAGCACTGCAAGGTGGCATTATGGGTAATTCTTATCTTGCGTTTATAATGTGTTACAGAGTCCATGTTCTCCAGAAATGTATTTGGTGTGGGTTCACAGTGTCTGGCGCATATTAGTAAGAATGTTAAAGTTGTTTATATCACAACTGTCAGTGTAAAAGGTATGCTGTTGACCAAGTATGCATCGCAATCTCATGTCAGGAACAGCGAAATGCATGTGTCCCTCCGACTCGTAGACAGCATGGTGTAAAAGTGTTTGTGATGACATGCTGAAGAGCAGTAATCCCCAACCACCATACCACGGCCGCAGAATAATTTTTATTTGAATTTTATTAATCTCACCCGTTTTTCCTGCACGCCATTGATTAGCGCAGGAGTGAGAAAAGGTTCAAAAATAATTAGCGCTCCGATGGCTATTCCAGTAAATATGGTATATGAAATTTTGCGCATGACGTCACGGACTGTCAGGTAATATTTGCGCAGCACCACTTGCGGCTAAAAGTCGCGCAATGAAACAGTATTCTGGACATCGGTGTTGCTGAATCTTTTGCAATTTGTTCAATTAATAATGAAGAAGTAAAAGTAGAAATATGGAGTTGTGAAGCTTTAGCCTTTAGCCACACAAACACACGGTGATTCCTTGTTTAAAATTACTGGAGGTGAAGCTTTACTATGGATCAGAGCGGTCAAGCGAACATAGTTCCCGACCACTTGTCAACTGGCAGGTTTCAGTGAGAAAATTGTGGTAAAAAGTCGCCTCTTACCGTAGATCAGCTGAGCTTGCGCCGTCCATGCAGCTGATGTCGACTTCCCTCAGAGACTGGCCTCAAGACACCCATGGACACACCCCTCAGGTACTATTTAATATCACTAATACACTAGCAACACAATAGAAAGATAAGGGATTTTGAAGAATTATACTAAAAAATGTGTCTAAAAACATCTGAATCTGTCCCAATGCAATCTCCTTTTTTTTTTTAAACTTTATTTTATTTGTATTTTTTCTTTCTAGTTCTTCGCTATCAATAACATCATCCACAAATCTTTCATCCTCGCTCAAATTAATGGGGAAATTGTCGTTTTCTCGGTCCGAATAGCCCTTGCTGCTGGAGGCTCCCATTATAAACAATGTGAGGTTGTGAGGAGCCCTCACCCTTGTGACGTCATCGTCTGTGACTTCCGGTGAAGGCAAGGCTTTTTTATCAGCAACAAAACTTGCAAACTTTAGCGTCGATGTTCTCTACTAAATCATTTCAGCAAAAATATGGCAATATCGCGAAATGATCAAGTATGACACATAGAATTGAACTGCTATCCCCGTTTAAATGGGAAAATCTCATTTCAGTTGGCCTTTAACAGAATGTCCTGACCATGTGATTTTGCAGACGAGGAATACAAGAGGATTTTTTGGGCAAAAATGGAGGCAGAGATTTCGCTATACAAGAGACTTTGATGTGAGGGCCAGGTGGTGGTCTGGTACCCAAAGACTCTTGTTGGCCGAGTGACGAGCCTGCGTGTCATCAACGAAGGCGGAAGCTCACTTCAGAATGTCGTCACAACGCGCAACCTCTTCTGCTGCAGGAAGCTAAATCGATGCACCCTTCCTCTTCCAAGAGGGTGGAATACGGTAACCCCATTTACCACTTTGCCTCTTTGTCCACAGCTTGGGCTGTTGGCCAGTGTGGGGCCAAGGATGAATTTGCGCCACCATTGCTGAGGGCTCGTGCAGGAAGGCGCAAACGACTGAGGCGCGCAGCCACGTCCCCAGCAGAGGACTCATTTGTTACAGACTTTTTCTCTCCCCGGCTTCCCAGAGTCCTTCTTTTCCCACTCAGGTCAAGGGTCAAATGCTCCTCCCTCTAACCAGTGACAGCGTCTGGTATCCGCTTCCTGAGGGTGGGCTATGGTTGTTAGCTGTGCAACTGGGGAGGCACAGCTGCGTCCAGCCAAACGGTCACTTCCTGTGCTGTTTCCGCCGCCAGTACTGCACCCAGACAGGCTCCTACCGCCTGCTTGCCCTCCTCCGCCTGTGCTACGCACTCCTCGGCCTCATCCGCCTGTGCTACGCCCTGCTGGGCCGCTGCCTCCAGCGCTCCGCCCTGCTGCTCTAGTCCTGCAGACGTCATTGACACAGCCGCCTGCTGCTCCAGCTCTGCAGACACCAACGGCGCAGCCACCATTTTGTCTTCAGCAGGTCTTTCCACGACGCTGCTGTCCTCGTCTCCAGCGGGTCTTTCCACGAC
Organism: Nerophis ophidion; assembly: GCF_033978795.1. Classification (NCBI taxonomy): domain Eukaryota; kingdom Metazoa; phylum Chordata; class Actinopteri; order Syngnathiformes; family Syngnathidae; genus Nerophis; species Nerophis ophidion. The sequence continues at coordinate 14,199,360 of NC_084631.1, read as the reverse complement.
GCTGCCATCATCGTCTCCAGTGGGTCTTTCCGCAACGCCGCCATCATCGTCTCCAGCGGGTCTTTACACGACACCGCCATCATTGTCTCCAGTGGGTCTTTCTACGACGCCGCCATCATCATCTCCAGTGGGCTCATCGTCGCCCGCTTGTTCTGGAGTCAGCTCCAGCTTTCCTGCCATGCAAGCAACCATCAGATGCTGGCACGCAGCCCTCTCATCGGCTAACAAAGTGACTGATTCATGGAAGCCCTCCGCAGTATCTGCAGCTTGGCCTGGCTACTCGCGTCGGCTTCCTCGTTGGCCACGGATGTGGCCGTTCCATGGTCGCCTACCTCGCCAGCTGCAGCAGCGGTCTATTCGCTGCCACCATCTGACACTTCCCCGCTGGTTGCAAGGACATACGGCCAGGCGACCTACCGCATAGTCTTCCCTACGCCCTGCCGTGACCTTGGACTTTTTCGGCTTTGTTTTCTAAAATGTCTGGTATCCGTTTTGTTCACACCAAGCCATGCTTTATTTTGAGTTTCTTGGTGGTTTTCAGGGTGTAGTTTTAGTTCCTGTATTGCGCTCTGATTTTGTGATTTTTCACTTCCTTCTTTTCCCTTTAAACCTGCCTTTGAGTACTTTTCCCCTCACCTGTTTCCTGTTTGTAATTAGCACTATTTAAGTTGAGCTTTCAACATTTGTTTGTTGGGACGTTATCCACAAGAATAGAATAGAATAGAATAGAATAGAATAGAAAGTACTTCATTGATCCCTGGGGGTAATTCAGTACCACAGTTCGCTCACAATAGACAATAATAATAATAAATAACATATATCATATATTATATATAAATATATGAATGATATAAATATATTCTACATATGTTCTACATTTAAGTGCAGTCAAGAAGGACATAGGCATTATACAGTCTGATGGCTGTCGGTATGAAGGACCTCCTGTGTCGTTCCACTAGTAACTGTTGAGTTTTCTTTCGACGCTAATGTAAGGTAGATACGTACTTTGTGGACGCTGTCTGCTCCACATTCTTAGTAAGTGTTTTTGCTGTGTTCCAGCAGTTTGTTTTGTTTCCCTCATAGTCTGTCTAGTCAGAGCACTTCCCTGTTGCTCTCACTTTTAATTTTGTTTGTTTAATCAATAAATACCTCTTTTTACTGCACGCTGCCACCTCGTTTGTCTGCATTTTAAAATCACTACAACCTCTGTCGTCTTCCATAACGCATCGCTTGACAGTAATAATACTACAATTTGTCACTTAGAACAAAAAGCTGACACTAGGTTTTTGATATATATTGTCTGTTTGTAGTGTTTTTTTATAAAATAAAAAAATATCAAAATATCCCCCCACATACTGTTTTTTTTATTAATTATTCATTCATTTTAAAACTGTTTGTACTGCATTTTAAGCTATTTTCTCATTACATTCTGTCTTTATGCTCTTTGTTACCCCTACATTTTCACTGTTGTTCTTTAATCCCAACACCATGTTGTAGGCTAACGTGTCTGCTAAAATTAAAAAAAAAAAAAGTATTTTCAGATAATAACATATATCTAATAAATAACAGTAAAAAGGCGCCAAAAATCGACATGTAATGACACATTTTTTTTTTACATTTTTAAACTAATAATATTATACTTAGACATTTATAACACAAAGTTGTGTATTTCTGCATATATATATATATATATATGTATGTGTATATGTATGTATACATATGAATGTGTATATATGTATATATATATATATATATATCTTGATTGGATTATCCGGAGAATAGTGCTCGATACCGTGGTAGAGCGCAATATGTATGTGTGGGAAATAATCACAAGACTACTTCATCTCTACAGAACTGTTTAATGAGGGGTTCCCTCAATCATTAGGATATTTTCTGATCTCCTGAGTGACGGACCTGAGTGACGTGTCGACAGCCTGCTTTCACGTCCGCTTTCCCACAATATAAACAGCGTGCCTGCCCAATGACGTTATAACTGTAGAATGATCGAGAGCGAGTTCTTGTTTTTTTATATGGGTTTATTGTTAGGGAGTTTCATTAACGTCCTCCCTGTGCTGTAACAACACACAACAACAGCAGTCACGTTTTTAGACTACCTAAAGCAGTTCGTATGCCGCAAACAGCAATGTTGTGACACTCTTAAACAGGACAATACTGACATCTACTGTGCATGCATGTGTGATAATAACATCTACGGCTTTTAGAGCTATGGTTCTCAACCTTTTTTCAGAGATGTACCCCCTGTGAATTTTTTTTAAATTCAAGTACCCCCTAATCAGAGCAAAGCATTTTTGCTTGAAAAAAAGAGACAAGAAGTAAAATACAGCACTATGTCATCAGTTTATGATTTATTAAATTGTATAACAGTGCAAAATATTGCTCATTTGTAGTGGTCTTTCTTGAACTATTTGGAAAACAAGATATAAAAATAACTAAAACTTGTTGAAAAATAAACAGGTGATTCAATTATAAATGAAGATTTCTACACATACTGCAATGAGGTGGCGAGTTGTCCAAGGTGTACCCCGCCTTCCGCCCGATAGAAGCTGAGATAGGCACCAGTGTCCACCGCAACCGCCAAGGGGAATAAACGGTAGTAAATGGATGGATGGATAGCTGTAAATACACTCCTCCCCTCTTAACCACGCCCCCAACAACGCCCCCAGCCCCCCCCCCTCCCAACCACACCCCTCGCCCAACCCCCGACCACGACCTCCACCCCCCACCACCCGAAATCGGAGGTCTCAAGGTTGGCAAGTATGCCTTAAAGCAGGGGTCACCAACCTTTTTGAAACCAAGAGCTACTTCTTCGGTACTGATTAACGTGAAGGGCTACCAGTTTGATACACACTTAAATAAATTACCAGAAATAGCCAATTTGCTTAATTTAACTTCGATAAATAAATCTATAAAAAAATAATAATGTGTATTTCTGTCTGTCATTCCGTCAAACATTTTTTTTCCTTTTATGGTAGGTTTTTTGTAGAGTAAATGATGAAAAAAAAAAACACTTAATTGAACGGTTTAAAAGAGGAGAAAATACACAAAAAATTTTTTATTAAATTTTGAAACATAGTTTATCTTTAATTTCGACTCTTTAAAATTCAAAATTCAACCGAAAAAAAATGAAGAGAAGAACTAGCTAATTCGAATCTTTTTGAAAAAATAAAAAAAATATTTTATGGAACATCATTAGTAATTTTCCTTGATTAAGATTAATTTTAGAATTTTAATAACATGTTTTAAATAGGTTAAAATCCAATCTGCACTTTGTTATAATATATAACAAATTGGACCAAGCTATATTTCTAACAAAGACAAATCATTATTTCTTCTAGATTTTCCAGAACAAAAATTTTAAAAGAATTTGAGAAGACTTTGACATCAATCAATCAATCAATCAATCAATGTTTATTTATGTAGCCCTAAATCACAAATATATATAAGATTTTAATTTGATTCTACAGATTTTCTAAATTTGCCAGAATATATATATATTTAATTTTAATCATAATAAGTTTGAAGAAATATTTTACAAATATTCTTGGTCGAAAAAACATAAGCTACAATGAAGAATTAAATTAACATGTATTTATTATTTTTTACAAAAAAATTCAAAATACTTGAACACTGATTTAAATTGTCAGGAATGAAGAGGAAGGATTTTTAAAGGTAAAAAGACGTATGTGTTTAAAAATCCAAAATTTTCTCTAAAATTGTCTTTCTGAAAGTTATATGAAGCGAAGTAAAACAATAAATGAATTCATTTAAACAAGTGAAGACCAAGTCTTTAAAATATTTTCTTGGATTTTTAAATTCTATTTGAGTTTTGTCTCTCTTAGAATTAAAAATATCGAGCAAAGCGAGACGGGCTTGCCAGTAAATAAATAAAATGTAAATAATAGAGGCAGCTCACTGGTAAGTGCTGATATTTGAGCTATTTTTTAGAACAGGCCAGCGGGCGACTCATCTGGTCCTTACGGCCTACCTGGTTGGTGACCCCTGCCTTAAAGTATCGATATTTTGATATGCAATCGATATTAGCGCATACAGATATGGTAAAAATAGGTAGTCAATCCGCTAAAACAGTGGTCCCCAACCACCGGTACCGGGCCGTGGCCCGAATGGTACCGGGCCGCAGAAGAATGTTTTACTCATTTTTATTAAAAAAATAAATAAATAAATAAAAACTATGTATATATATATATATATATATATTTTTTTTTTTTTTTATTAAATCAACATAAAAAACACAATATACACTTAAAATTAGTGCAACAACCACAAAAACCTCCCCTTTTCATGACAAAAACGTCCCTTTTTCATGACAAAGAAAAAAAATTAAATTTAAAAAAAATTATCTCCCCACCCCCCCGCCCCGCCCCCCCGGGCCGCGGGACAAATTAATAAGCGTTGACCGGTCCGCGGATACAAAAAGGTTGGGGACCACTGCGCTAAAACACACAATAGTTAGGGGTGAGAGCGCCACCTGTTGCTTGTTGCAAGGAGAGAGATTTGTCCGGAAAAAGTTTAGCGGCGCGTATAAAATGTGTTTGTTTTAGTAAGTGTTACATGTAATTTGGAACATATTTACACTCTTTGTGCTTAGTCCAGGCGTTCCACTTTGAATGTGTGTCTGTGTGCGTGTGCGTGTAGTAGTAGTAGTAGTATTAGGGGGCGTGTCCAAGCTGCAAAATACGCTCCAGATGTGCGCGCGCCGCTGGCTGGCAGTCAGACGTATGTGGCAGATGATAGGTGGAGTGCTTTATGCTTGATGGGAACTTGGAAGCGGCACCGGCTCCCGACGTGCTGCGCCACCACGTTGGAGGACTGCGCCCGTGACGTCAGCGGGGGGTGGGCGGGGTCAGCGAAGTGAAGGAGCGCTTGGCTGCCAAAAGGAGGGAGACGGAGGAGAGGAGCTCGAGGCAGGAAGCGATGCTCCGTGTCGTCGGATTCAGCCTTGGATGAATTGCTTCGCGTCGTCGAATATTTTTTAAGTACGAACAAGTTGGACTTGATTTGGTCTTTAAAAAAACAAAACAAAACAAAACATAATTGTATTCGTACATCAGCAACTCTTCTGAAATTTGGAGCGTTTCATGCCTGGTGGAAGAAGACCGACCTCCCTCGTTGGCTGTCCCCGCCACCCGAACTCTTTACCCGGTGAGGAAAGACCATTAAGGACTGCTTGGCTCCTTTTTTTTATATTCTTTTTTTTTAAAATAAACAATTCAACAGCGGACTACTTAGTTATAAGTGCTCCTTTTTTTTAAAACTCACATCATTTATTTTTTATTTTTACAACTATAATAAGCAACAATTTTATAGTCGCCCTTTTTCCTGTCTTCCAGGCGTTAGCTGTGATGCGTGAGTGGCGCTCTTTGGTGGGCTGAAGGCACCGAGAAAGCGGCCCCAAGTCACGCAGGGAGGGGTGGGGGATCCGGGAGCATGGCTCCGGTGCCGCTGTCCCTCTGGCTGCTTATTACTACTCTCACCTGGGCCAACCTGCTCCAGGTGTCCGCCAACAGGCACTCCATATACTGGAACAGCTCCAACATTCAGTAAGACCCTTTTTCTGCTTCTTTTTGTTTCTGCGTGGATTGCTGTGCTGCTTCATATTCTGCTTTATTACATCCCTTTGGGATACTTTGGATTTATAGTTTTCCATCCGCTGCGTCCACTGCAGACATTTTTCAGCATTTGAAATATGCTCACATTTGGGCCTGAAAAAAAAATGAAGTTTAAAAGCAGTTTGTTGTGTATTAAGAAACATGTTTCCCTAATAGGAAAGTAAAAATATTGATTTGTTGCTGGCAATGTTTTAGTATCATTATTATGACGCAAGTGGAAAAAGAAGTCAACCCGTTTTACTATCAAACATGCAAACAGTACGCCGCTCACATCTTTTATCCGACCCATTTTGTTTATGTAAGACATTTTTAAGACATCCATCCATTACCTACCGCTTGTCCCTTTTTGGGGGGTGCTGGAGCCTATCTCAGCTGCATTAGGGCGGGAGGCTGCTTACACCCTGGACAAGTCACCACCTCATCACAATTCAAGCTCAAAGGCACATTCAAAAGTAAACAGGGTAATACCTGACAGAGTCAAGAACAGATAACTTAAAATAAATAGATAATTGAAAGAAATGAAAAGCAGACAGAGATTGCAAAGTTTTTATGACGGTTTAAAAACAAAATGTTTAAATATGTTTTGAGACATGATTTGTAGAGTAAAGTAAGGTTGGTATGACAAGAAAAAAATGGATCTGCAGACCTCAGACACCTCATGGGGGTGAATATTTTTCGAGGTCAGATTTATATTATTTAAAAAAAACATTTTAATGACAAATTGTAAGTCTTAAGGAACATTTTATATTAAAATATGAATACTTTACTGCACACGATCTTAATAAGGTACATAATGTATATTGTTTACATTTGAACTGTTACTAGTACCAAGTCGGTACTTTACAGTGTCCAAAATACGACTTAAAAAACTGAAGACATGCACATTTATATATATAAATAAATATATATATATATATATATATATATATATATATATATATATATATATATATGTACACATGTATATGTATATATATATATATATATATATATATATATATATATATATATATATATATATATATATATATATATATATATATATATAACGTCTTATTTTTTTCTTATGTAATTTTGCAACAATCAAGTTGAACAGGCTAGTGATTTGAACAAATCACTGTAGAATGGCTAATATTTGCTTATTTATTTGATATAGTGGAAGCACATTCTGCTAGGCATGATAGCCATCAAATAATGCTTGGTTAAACATGGCACACTGATAAAGCTTAACCTGTTGTTACTATAACAATGTACAAGGTTCATATAGTTTGCTTCTCTTTTCACCCTTCCATTAATCTGCTTTCTTTTGTTATTGAAGTTATCATTACATATATGTATCGTTGCATTTGAAACAATTGTATGGTTGATAATAGAGGTAATTGTTAGTATTATTCATTACCAATAGTGTTATTTCTATTGGTGTTTTTATTGCTCCATCTGCAGTGCAGTTATGTTCATTTTCCCTTCTGTTTTATTAATGTTTATCAAATAATAACCAAGTATATTGGGTCTCATCCTTCACTTAAAGCATGAGTAAAGAATGCACTATTGATAAGTCCGAAAGAGAAAGAGATGATACAGTATTATCTGCGAACAGATGCTACCTAGTGGTTTTTTGAGCACACTGCAGCCAGTCCTGGATAAATTAACCAACCCTCGCCCCTCTCCTTCATGCTTCAGTGGGACGCAGGATTCTTACAGGAATGAGGCACAAACCAACCCAGGCTCAATGGAATGCATACAAAAATAATCAATATAATCTACAACAAATTGTCATAATTATTGCAGCAATACAGAACATAAAGTACGTGCAAAAAAACAACTTACTTTAGTTGTAATGTTTGGTGCCCAAAATTCCCAGTGCTCCAGAATGCAACTTCGCTCGCCATAACCATCAATGGTGCATAATTAAGACGTGCTGTATTGTTAATGTTGTGGCTCCTGGATATGGTAGCACTGTGACACTAACTGTGTTGTGAGGGCTTCTGTCAGGATGCTACAATACTTGCAAGAATGTTATTTGTTGCAGGTAGATGAATTGGCCCCGATAGTTTCTTCTTTCTTTGGTCCAGTTACTACCTTGTCACTTGGAACCTAAATTTACCGTTAGAGATGTCCGATATCGGACTGCTGATATTATCGGCCACTAAATGCTTTAAAATGTAATTTTGGAAATTATCGTCATCGGTGTCAAATATTAAAATTTATGACTTTTTAAAACGCCGCTGTACGGACTGGTACATGGACGTAGGGAGAAGTACAGAGCGCCAATAAACCTAAAGGCACTGCCTTTGCGTGCCGGCCCAGTCACATAATATCTACGGCTTTTCACACACACACACACACACACACACACACACACACACACACACACACACACACACACACACACACACACACATACACACACATACACACACAAGTAAATGCAACTCATACTTGGTCAACAGCCATACAGGTCACACTGAGGGTGGCCGTATAAACAACTTTAACACTGTTACAAATATGCGCCACACTGTGAAATGACAAACACATTTCGGGAGAACATCCGCACCGTAACACAACATAAACACAACAACACCAATACCCAGAACCCCTTGCAGCACTAACTCTTCCGGGATGCTACAATATACTTCCCCACTACCCCCTAAACCCAGCCCCCCCAACCCTGCCCACCTCAACCTCCTCATGCTCTTTCAGGGAGAGCATATCTCAAATTCCAAGCAGCTGTTTTGAAGCATGTTAAAAAAAATAATGTACTTTCTGACTTCAATAATAAATATGGCAGTGCCATGTTGACATTTTTTTCCATAACTTGAGTTGATTTATTTTGGAAAACCTTCTTACATTGTTTAATGCATCTAGCGCAACATCACAACAAAATTAGCATAATAATGTGTTAATTCCATGACTGTATATATCGGAATCGGTTGATATCGGAATCAATAATTAAGAGTTGGACAATATCGGAATATTGGATATCGGCAAAAAAGCCATTATCGTACATATCTACTTACCGTTCATGCGAAGTTGTTTGGTTTTACAATAGCGCCTAATACATTTCAAATTCTCAACATTTTTAATTGATGCGCATGTGTAAAAGGAAGTTAATGTGTTAATATCAAAATGTAGAAAAACACTAACACAGGGGTGTCAAATTTATTTTAGAAAGAGAGGAAAATCTATTCCGTAGCGGGCCGGACTGGTAAAATCATAGCATAATAACGTAAAAATAAAGACAACTTCAGATTTTTTTCTTTGTTTTACCTTGGCCAAAAATTACAACAAGCACATTTTGAAAATATACACATCACAAATAATCTTCTTGACAAATCACTTTGAGTTAGTCTAAAAATCTAAGGAAAAAATTGGTGCAGTTTCAAAAACTCAACCAAGGACAGATTGAACTCAGACTTTGTCTCAGTGTATAGGTTGTGGTGTTGTCCCGATACCAAAATTTTGGTACCGGTACCAAAATAATTTTGATACTTTTTGGTACTTTTGGATACTTTTCAAAGTAAAGGGGACCAAAAAAATTGCATGAGTGGCTTTATTTTAACAACAAATCTTAGGGTACATTACACAAATGTTTCTTATTGCAAGTTTGTCCTTGAATAAAATAGTGAACATACAAGACAACTTGTCTTTTATTAGTAAGTAAACAAACCAAGGCTCCTACTTTAGCTACTGACATATGCAGTAACATATTGTGTAATTTTCCATTCTATTATTTTGTCAAAATCATTAAGAAAAGGTGGTAGAAAATGAATTATTACTTTATATATTACTTATTTGCTTACTTTCTCTTTTAACATGTTCTATCTACACTTCTGTTAAAATGTAATAATCATTTATTCTTCTGTTACTTGGATGATACCACAAATTTAGGTATCAATCCGATACCAAGTAGTTACAGGACCATACATTGGTCATATTCAAAGTCCTCATGTGTCCAGGGACATATTTCCTGAGTTTATAAACATAATATACATTTTGAAAAAACGAAAGAAAATGTTATGATGCCAAAAAATGACGACATAGCAATAGTTCCACTTTTCTCCGCGTTTTTCGTGATCTTGACGTCTTTCGCCCTTCTTCATTACTTTTCGGGGAACTCTGAAGAAACGTGTATCCTCTTCGCGTTTTGAACAGTTCCAACAGCCTAAAACAACGCAAGCATGGGGCATTTTTTCTTGGAGAAATGCCAAATGCCGCCCAGAATGCTCTGCCAACAGACTTTCACTGGCACACCACTTCGAGTTTCGCATATTTAATGAGCCCGACGTGACGTCAGCTGAATACTACGTATTAATAAAGCCATTAAACTTAAAGTTACAGCCTATATAGAAGAGAAAAAAATACAAAATAGATAATACATACTGTAAATTCCGGGCTTTAAGCCTCTACTTTTTTCCTAGACTTTGAACGCTGCGGCTTATAAGACGGTGCTGTAAATTTATGGATTTTTGTTCGATAAAAGCCATAATAAAATTGTTAAAAACAAAACAAACAAATACACATAGAAAGTGCTTTATTGTTTGTGCTACGGTGCCATCCTATGGACGAGTTTGGATGAGTTCTTCAATTCACGAGGAGTGCTTTTTTTTTTTTTTAACCGGAGTGCTGTGTTCTTTCAGCCTTGCATAGCGTTTCTACTTGTTTGGATTCTTCATTCTTCACTCCAAGCAATGTTTGTAAGTTTTACAGTATAACTAAAACTTTTTATTCTTACTAAGCCGTCCCGTGTGTGATGTCCGTAGGAGTGTTTCCATGCACATTTGTACGTGCTGTCATCGCTAGCATGAGCTACTATGCTGACACATTTACGGGTGCCCTAGTTTAGTATTATTAACTTACAATGGCATTACTTTTGTATGGTTTTAGTTTCACAAATTCCTCAGTAAATCCACCAAAATGTCACAGGGGACTTATTGAGTCTGTTCATCTGATTGAAGAGCTAGCTTCCACAGCTAGTGGGTCCATGACGATGACTTCTGTTTTGTCTGATCATTCGTTTTACTGCCACCTGTGTTACAGACACCGTTTGGAAACAATTAAAGTTTTTAAATAAAAATAAATATCTTTCGGCTTATAGTCCGGTGCGGCTCATATATAGAAACATATTTTTTTCTTCTAAAATATATCCCGGTGCCTCCATAGTCTGGAAAATACGGCAATAAAAATGATTGTAAGTATCATTTTTCTTTTCCACGTATTTATCCAAACAGAGTGCGGAGCACTTGCACTTGCACTTGCATGGCTTAATCTTTGAGACAAACATATGCTACTGGCAGGATCAACCAAACCCTATAAAACGGAAGTAGAAACCATGAACCATGAATTGATTAACATGGACCCCGACTTAAACAAGTTGAAAAACTTACAAACCCCGTTTCCATATGAGTTGGGAAATTGTGTTAAATGTAAATATAAACGGAATCCAATGATTTGCAAATCCTTTTCAACCCATATTCAGTCGAATGCACTACAAAGACAAGGTATTTGATGTTCAAACTAATAAACGTAATTTTTTTTTTGCAAATAATAATTCCCTTAGAATTTCTTGGCTGCAACACGTGCCAAAGTAGTTGGTAAAGGGCATGTTCACCACTGTGATATTTCAACTTTTTTTTTTACAACACTCAACAAACGTTTGTGAACTGAGGAAACTAATTATTGAAGCTTTGAAAGTGGAATTCTTCCCCATTCTTATTTTATGTTGAGCTTCAGTTGTTCAACAGTCCGGGGTTTCCGCTGTCTTATTTTACGCTTCATAATGCGCCACACATTTTCAATGGGAGAAAGGTCTGAACTGCAGGCGTACTCTTTTACTACGAAGCCAAACTGTTGTAACATGTGGCTTGGCATTTTCTTGCTGAAATAACCATTGGTGTCCATGATAATGTTGCTTGGATGACAACGTATGTTGCTCCAAAATCTGTATGGACCATTCAGCATTAATGGTGCCTTCACAAATGTGTAAGTTACCCATGCCTTGGGCACTAATACACCTCCATACCATCACGGATGCTGGCTTTTGAACTTTGCGCCTATAACAATCCAGATGGTTAATTTACTCTTTGTTCGGGTGAAGAGAGGGGCGGAGCTTTCTACCGATCACCACCAGGTGGGGAGTTGGCTGCGATGGTGGGGGAGGATGCCGGACAGACCTGGCAGGCCCAAACGCATTGTGAGGGTCTGCTGCGAACGTCTGGCAGAGTCTCCTGTCAGACAAAGTTTCAATTCCCACCTCCGGAAGAACTTTGAACATGTCACGAGGGAGGTGCTGGACATTGAGTCCGAGTGGACCATGTTCCGCACCTTTATTGTCGAGGCGGAAGATCGGAGCTGTGGCCGCAAGGTAGTTGGTGCCTGTCGGGGCGGCAATCCTAAAACCCCTTGGTGGACACCAGCGGTGAGGGATGTCGTCAAGCTGAAGAAGGAGTCCTATCGGGTCCTTTTGGCTCATAGGACTCCGGAGGCAGTGGACAGGTACCGACAGGCCAAGCGATGTGCAGCTTCAGCGGTCGCGGAGGCAAAAACTCGGACATGGGAGGAGTTCGGGGAAGCCATGGAAAACGACTTCCGGACGGCTTCGAAGCGATTCTGGACCACCGTCCGCCGCCTCAGGAAGGGGAAGCAGTGCACTACCAACACCGTGTATGGTGCGGATGGTGTTCTGCTGACCTCAACTGCGGATGTTGTGGATAGGTGGAAGGAATACTTCGAAGACCTCCTCAATCCCACCAACACGTCTTCCTATGAGGAAGCAGTGCCTGGGGAATCTGTGGTGGACTCTCCTATTTCTGGGGCTGAGGTCGCTGAGGTAGTTAAAAAGCTCCTCGGTGGCAAGGCCCCAAGGGTGGACGAGATCCGCCCGGAGTTCCTTAAGGTTCTGGATGCTGTGGGGCTGTCTTGGTTGACAAGACTTTGCAGCATCGCGTGGACATCGGGGGCGGTACCTCTGGATTGGCAGACCAGGGTGGTGGTTCCTCTCTTTAAGAAGGGGGACCGGAAGGTGTGTTCCAACTATCGTGGGATCACAGTCCTCAGCTTTCCCGGTAAGGTTTATTCAGGTGTACTGGAGAGGAGGCTACGCCGGATAGTCGAACTTCAGATCCAGGAGGAACAGTGTGGTTTTCGTCCTGGTCGTGGAACTGTGGACCAGCTCTATACTCTCGGCAGGGTTCTTGAGGGTGCATGGGAGTTTGCCCAACCAGTCTACATGTGCTTTGTGGACTTGGAGAAGGCATTCGACCGTGTCCCTCGGGAAGTCCTGTGGGGAGTGTTCAGAGAGTATGGGGTATCGGACTGTCTTATTGTGGCGGTCCGCTCCCTGTACGATCAGTGCCAGAGCTTGGTCCGCATTGCCGGCAGTAAGTCGAACACATTTCCAGTGAGAGTTGGACTCCGCCAAGGCTGTCCTTTGTCACCGATTCTGTTCATAACTTTTATGGACAGAATTTCTAGGCGCAGTCAAGGCGTTGAGGGGTTCCAGTTTGGTAACCGCAGGATTAGGTCTCTGCTTTTTGAAGATGATGTGGTCCTGATGGCTTCATCTGACCGGGATCTTCAGCTCTCGCTGGATTGGTTCACAGCCGAGTGTGAAGCAACCGGAATGAGAATCAGCACCTCCAAGTCCGAGTCCATGGTTCTCGCCCGGAAAAGGGTGGAATGCCATCTCCGGGTTGGGGAGGAGACCCCGCCCCAAGTGGAGGAGTTCAAGTACCTAGGAGTCTTGTTCACGAGTGAGGGAAGAGTGGATCGTGAGATCGACAGGCGGATCGGTGCGGCGTCTTCAGTAATGCGGAAGTTGTACCGATCCGTTGTGGTGAAGAAGGAGCTGAGCCGGAAGGCAAAGCTCTCAATTTACCGGTCGATCTACGTTCCCATCCTCACCTATGGTCATGAGCTTTGGGTCATGACCGAAAGGATAAGATCACGGGTACAAGCGGCCGAAATGAGTTTCCTCCGCCGGGTGGCGGGGCTCTCCCTTAGAGATAGGGTGAGAAGCTCTGCCATCCGGGAGGTACTCAAAGTAAAGCCGCTTCTCTTCCACATCGAGAGGAGCCAGATGAGGTGGTTCGGGCATCTGGTCAGGATGCCACCCAAAGGCCTCTCTTGGGAGGTGTTAAGGGCACGTCCAACCGGTAGGAGGCCACGGGGAAGACCCAGGACACGTTGGGAAGACTATGTTTCCCGGCTGGCCTGGGAACGCCTTGGGATCCCCCGGGAAGAGCTAGACAAAGTGGCTGGGGAGAGGGAAGTCAGGGTTTCCCTGCTTAGGCTGTTGCCCCCGCGACCCGACCTCGGATAAGCGTAAGATGATGATGGATGTTCCGGAGAACAATAAGTCCACAGTTTCAAAATGCAATTTGAAATGTGGATTCGTCAGACCACAGAACACTTTTCCACTTTGCATCGGTCCATCTTAGATGAGCTCGGGCCCAGCGAAGCCGGAGGCTTTTCTGGGTGTTGTTGTAAATGGTTTTGGCTTTGCATAGTAGAGTTTTAACTTGTTCTTACAGATGTAGCGACCAACTGTAGTTACTGACAGTAGTTTTATTAAGTTTTTCTGAGTCCATGTGGTGATATCCTCTACACACTCATGTCGGTTTTTAATGTAGTAACGCCTGAGGGATCAAAGGTCTGTAATATCATCGCTTACATGCAGTGATTTCTCCAGATTCTTTGAACCTTATGATGATTTTACGGAAAGTAGATGGTCAAATCCCTAAATTCCTTGCAATAGCTTGTTGAGAAATGTTGTTCTAAAACTGTTCGACAATTTGCTTACAAAGTGGTGACCCTCACCCCATCTTTGTTTGTGAATTACTGAGCATTTCATGGAAGCTGCTTTTATACCCAATCATTGCACCCACCTGTTCCCAATTAGCCTGCAACCTGTGGGATGTTCCAAATAAGTGTTTGATGAGCATTCCTCAACCTTATCAGTATTTATTTCCATTTTTCCCAACTTCTTTGTCATGTGTTGCTGGCATCAAATTCTAAAGTTAATAGATATTTGCAAAAAAAAAAAGTTTATCAGTTTGAACATCAAATATGTTGTCTTTGTGGCATATTCAATTGAATTTGGGTTGAAAATTATTTGCAAATCATTGTATTCCGTTTACATTTACATCTAACACAATTTCCCAACTCATATGGAAACAGGGTTTGTATTTGGATGCTACCATTTAGTGGTCGATTGTACGGAATATGTACTGTACAGTGTAATCTACTAATAAAAGTCTCAATCAATCAATCAATCAATCAAAACCAATCAAGAGGGTTGAGTTACACTCTGCTTCCACTTTTCTACTTTAGGACAGCGACATTTTGGTAAAATGAGGGTGCCAAACACAATGTAATCGAAGCAGAAGTCGTAAAATGGCAAGTTTTGCATTTCATTTATTTCAAGGGGGAGGACCCGCAGCCACTTCCTGTGTACCTCCCCTTTGTTCGTGCTGTAAAACCTATAAACAGAACTGCAATTGCGACATCCAGTGGACACTTTTAGAACAGCAGTTTCTCTCATTAACATTTGCAGTTCATTTTTATACTTGGCGCACTCGGATAAAACCCCATATTTGACACCTCTGCACTTACGTAATGCAAAGTTGATTTGGATAAAAAAATGTAAACATTCGACCAGTTAACTGAACAAGACCGCTTTAATGTAATGTGTGTGATGTATTCTTCTCAACTCCTTTTTGTGAGGCTGTTGGTCCTTCTTATGTCCTTAGGATTGTTTGATGTTGCTGTGTTGTATTGACTTGTTTTGTGTGAAGGCCTCAATGTCATTAGTTTAAAAGTTTAATCGTTTAAATCATTCCCCAAATGTGTTGGTCATTTTCACAACCCTCACAAAGTATTTTTCAAGGTGAAATTGGTGTTTTAATGCCTTGACAGTTCATGATCGAATCAAGGGGTGTCCACAGTGTGAGCCACACTGAGGCCCACGACACCTTCTAAAGACAAAATAAACATGTTTTTTTTATTGAGATATTAAACAAACAAAAGCTAAGGAAAAATGAAACCACCCCAATTTCGCGCAAAATGGCAGCTGAAAACCAAAATGGTCGTTGATTTGTGCCTCTTCTACATGGTGAACATACAGTACAGTATGTACACATTTCTTGCAAGATATGGTAATGTTTTTAGTGTGCTACAGCGCCAACGGTAAAAATCATAATATTAATATGAATAATTTATTAAACTACATTGTATTGGTTTTTGTCTTGTTCAGTGCATGTATGTACCCCAGAATGAATAGACAGCAGGAAAGTGCAGACAGGAGGTCCTCTTTATAAGGGAAACACAAGGAATACAATAACAATGCAGCTGGAAAGTGCACAAATGGAAAACAGGCCTGTGAAGTAAAGGACCAAAAAACAAATCTCCGCGTCATAATGTTACTTCCGAGTTTTTTATAATGAAATACTGTAGCATGTAAGGATGGGAGTCGAAAAAGGAGTGGCAATAGATGGAGCTAACTTTTGTTTTCTTATCAGCAGTCGAGCCGTGACTAAACATCCGTGGCTTCTCAGTGAAAACCCGTCCGACCGGAACTCTTTAACAATAACAAAAGTTCTGTGGGTGAATAAAAAAAAAAAAATCTAAACAAAATTTGTTGAAGGCTTGCTGTTCAAATCATAATAAGAGAGATGTACAATAATATTGGCTTGCCGATATTATTGGCTGATAAATGCTTTGAAATGTAACATCGGCAATTATTTGTATCGGTTTCAAACTCCCGATTTCCCCGGGATACTCCCGAATTTCAGTGCCTCCCGGAACAACCATTCTCCGGATTTTCTCCAAACAAGAATGACAAACACATTTCGGGAGAACATCCGCACCGTAACACAACATAAACACAACAGAACAAATACCCAGAGCCCTTGCAGCACTAACTCTTCTGGGACGCAACAATATACACCCCTCGCTACCACCAAAACCCGCCCCCCCATCCCTTAAAAATGTGTTAATTCAACGACTCTATATACCGGTATCTGTTGATATCGGAATCGGTAATTAAGAGTTGGACAATATCGGAATATCGGATACGGGCAAAAAAGCCATTATCGGACATCTGTAATATTAATAATTAGAATAATTTATTTAACTACGTTGTATTAATTTTTGCTATGTTTGGTGCTTGTATGGACTCCAGGATGCAGAGACAGCAGGAAAGTGCAGACAGGAAGCCCTCTTTATAAGGGAACGCAAGTAACACAAAAACGAAGATGTGCAGCTGGGATGTGCACAAATGGAAAAGTGGCCTGAGAAGCAAATGACCAACCTTTTTCAAAAGACCCTCTTAAAAACATTAATTTCCGTGTCATAATATCACTTCCAAGTTTTTTTAATTTTTTTTATGAAAGATTGTAGCTTGTAAGAATGGGAGTCGAAAAAGAATTGTCAAAAGATGAAACTGTCTTTGTTTATAAAATAGAGTTGTCAAATTTTGCTGCGTTCTTTGCATGAATGTTATAGAATTTTACGTGACATTTTCAATGATAATAATGTTAGTAAAATTACTAAAACAACCTTAACTTTCTCTTGTACTTTAACTTGGACATGTAAGTGTTAAAACGTCAACCGAAAAAAGGTGGTAGATGAGAATAAATATACAGGGAAAATCAATGGAGGGCCGTGTGTGTCTCACTTAGGCCTTCAGTGATGTCCTACTTAGTCCCACTTCACCTCTCAAAATACCGTAATTGATGTCACCACATGGACACAGCTGGAGATCCTATACAGAAATCTACTTGCATGCTACTGTGCATTGAATCCCCTCAACAGTGTACAAAAGTGTCTATTTTTTGACACATTTAACATTCAATAAACCCGCTTCAGCAATGAAAACATATCTTACATGGTACTTTCAACATTAAAATAATTGTATAAAACAAATGAAACATAAAAAATGAATGAATGAATAAATGAATGAATGAATGAATGAATGAATGAATGAATGAATCAATCAATCAATCAATCAATCAATCAATCAATCAAAGTTTAATAATATAGCCAAAAATCACAAGTGACTCAAAGAGCTGCACAGGCCACAATAACATCCTCAGCTCAGATACATATTCAGGGCAAGAAAAAACTCAACCCAATGGGATACAATGAGAAACCTTGGAGGGGACCGCAGATGTGGGGACCCCCATGGGCGACCGGTGCAATGGATGTCAATTGTAACTAGTTAATAGTGTGAGAGTCCACTCCATAGTGGGGCCTTCAGGGGATCATTTTGAGTGGAGATAGGTCAGCAGCGCAGAGACGTTACCAACTGATGCACAGATGAGTGGTCCACCCCGGGTCCCGACTTTGAACAGCTAGCGCGTCATCTGTGGTCACCCAATAACCTCTCCACGCAGAAGAGAGGGGCAGAGCAGATCAACTGGTCTAAAATAAAGAAATATATTATTTGAACTCACAATTTGTAGCACCCAACTGACGCCGTATAAGCCAATGGTACCGTCGTAGTGCTTTGATTTGTGTGAAAGTGGCGGACATTTCACCGCCGGTGTTGTGCCAAAATGCGATTGCCTGCTTGACTTCGTCTTTCCACAGCGGATTACTAGATATGAGACAAACACTTCTTTGTGGTTATTGTACCGGTGAGTTTTTTGTGGTTTTGTATGGCTCGTTAGATTCCTGTGCCACTTTCTGTTTTCGCAACTTGTGATTGGATACTCGGCAAGTGAGTATCCAATCACAGGACACGTAAACGTCACGTTTCAACACCTAACTGACAACAACTCGTAATCTGATTGGCTATCGCAATTATCTATCAACTCTATGTGCATGTTCACTTTCAGTGCACGGAAGCCCGCATTGTTGATTCTGAAGGCCTCTGGCAGACTTCGTACAGCATGGCAATATAAGCTAGCTGAATTCTGATTGGATACAAACTTTAAACTAAAAACAACAGCATTGAAGAGAATATGAATACTTTTAGATATTTAGGGAAAGTAAATAAAACATTATTTTTATCTTTAATTATGATCATGATGTCGTCTGTCTATCCGAACAAGTCGCCACCTGCGATGACAGTGTTTCCCACAAGTCAGGCATCTAGCGGTCGAGCGAGTGAGAAGCCGAAAAAAAAAAGAAAAAAAAAAAAAAAAAAAAAAAAAAAGGTTTTATTTTTTATTTTTATATTTATTTGTGTCGGCCGTAATTCTTTCGTGGCGAGCCGCCACAAATAAATGAATGTGTAGGAAACCCTGTATGAGGTGGCGACTTGTTCAGGGTGTACCCGCCTTCCGCCCGATTCTAGCTGAGGCAGGCACCAGCGCCCCCCAGGAATCCCAAAGGAATAAGCGGTAGGAAACTGATGGATGAATTTCTGGTTATATTAGGCCAGCAGAGAAGACTTTGCTGACAGTGACAGCGCACCATTGGGTAAAATATAGTTTAGAAATGCATCCAAATGCAGGAAGTGTAGTCTTGATTTTCAAAATTTTGTGCGGATAGAAATGTCCCAATATTTTTGTGAGTTTTCCTGTTTTTTCCTCCAAGGGTGCTCACATGCCTGCAAGGGGCTATTCCAAGTGAATGGAATTAAGCGCAAAGCAAGTTCATGTACAACGTCGAGGTCCAGAGCAAAAATAATGCATCCTGATTGCCAATCAGGTACAGGCGATGCTCAAACCAGTGGTGTGGGGGCAAATGGAGGCAAGGAAATATAAGAGCGCAAGATAGGAAATAAAACAAAATAGGTATTCGTGTAGGATCATGGCAGGTTTTAGGTTCTTGAATGTACAAAAAAGTACAAAATTGCCCCGACAGCCTTTACATTTCATGCACGCGGCCCTCGCTGGAAAAGTCTGCACACCCGTGATCCAGACGATGTCCAGTGTGATACATGGTGGGGATGTACCGCACGCTGATGTCTGTTCCTTAGTCTTTGCTGGTTTTCCTGGGAGTGATGTCCTTGATGTGGAGCATGTTCTTGGCTTGCCCAAGCATTTCCTCTTCTCCATGTTCTTCCCTCCAACTTGGCCACGCAGCAGCGGAAAGAAATGAGACTCTGTATCGTCTTTATCCTCTTCAATTAGGCGCACTTCTTCATGCTGACCTCATTGTGTTGCAGCTGTGTCACCATTCAATCTCTCCTCCTGGCTCCATCCATCCCCAACCTTTTCTTTTCTTCTTCACACTTACTCAAGTATGTAACCTGCAAATCTCTTTGCCCCTTCTCTCGATCTCCATTTAAGAGCTTTTTTTTATGTGAATCCTGTATGTCACAAGGCGCTCCATGTTGTATGGTATATTTTGTTTTTACTACCTAATTTTTTGTAAAACCCAATTTATTTTAGGATTCCATCCACCATCCTTTGCCTACCTACCGCTTCTCCTTCAGTTTTTGTTAAAAATATTTTCCAAATGTTTGTCAGGTTTTCTTATGACAAACTAGTTTGTTTGCCTGCGAAATTGATCGCCCAAACAAATAATCCCACGTGTTGGTGACTCTGTAAAGAATAGTGGTGGTCTTGGAGTTAGGAAACTACAGACCGATCCCAGATCCTTTGTTAATATTAGTGTGTGTTAATTATGTAATGATATGAACATTTCATGTCACGGTAATCGTGACCAAAATTGTCACAGTTATCATTCCTTTTCCAGTATTGTTAAATGTGCTCCAAAGGTACTTATACACACACTGAAATCTTATATCACTGTATATGAGGCCTGGGCAATTATTTAGACTCGGGGGCCAATTTTAGGGAAAAATATGTGTCCGATGGCCGGTATATCTGATTTTTAGGAACAAAACTTCACAAGAATGTCTGATTGAAAGCTAAAAACGTTATGACAGACCGCCTTAAAAAACGGAATGGAATTTTGCATTTTTTATTGAATGGGACACCCAGAATGTACATGTGGGATTTACAATATTAACTATGAATGATAAAACACTGAATATTGACAACATTTGAACATCACACAGCCTCTCGATCGACATCTCTCACAATCAAGCGAAACAACAACAATGCAACAAACAGCAAAATATAAACGCAAAGGGTAAAAAAAACCCCACCTACAATCGGATATATGTGATATAGTACTAAGATTTAGAACTTTGTTGTAAAAATCTAATTTCGCGTCTGTCCCTGACACCCAGGCTCCGCTCTGGAAACACTTTGTGAAAACGCTCCCCACCCACACTGCTTGGTGCCTTGTCTGAGCTACTGTGACTTAGATTACTATAGTAACTAATTAGATTACCACAGTAACTAATTAGATTACCATAGTAACTAATTAAATTACCATAGTAACTAGTGTATCATGCAAAAGCAAATATTCCTACCATTGAAAGACTCTGTATAATTTAAAGAGTAATATTTGCACATCATATTGGCAGCTACAGTTTTGATCTAAAAGATCTAAGAAAAAGTTTTTGGGGAATGTCTGGCAGGCCAAATTTAAAAACTTGACGGGCCGCATGAGACCCCCGGGCCATAATTTGCCAAGGTCTGCTATATACCGTACTTTCCGGACTATAAAGCGTACTTAAAATCCTTTTTTTTCCCTCTTGACGATGCGCCTAATGTACGGAATAATTCTGGTTTTTGCTTACTGACCTCGAAGCTATTTTATTTGGTACATGGTGAAATAATGAGTGTGACCGGTAGATGGCAGTCAAACACAAGAGATATGTGTAGACTACAATAGAATGGCAGTCGCACACAAGAGGTACGTGTGACTCAAAATCAACCAAAACGGAAAGTTCTTAAGTGGGGCTTCAAAATGAAGGTGCAAAAATATGGAATATGTTAGAAATGCTTAATAAAGTGTAAACAAATTGTTAGGAACTGATCAAAGAGATGACCCCAGGATACAGAGACGGGAGGCAAGGTTGAATTACAAAAAGGGATACATTTAATGAGTCCAAAAAGTGTAACAAAAGGCGATGGGGCAGAAGTGCACACCATGAATTAAAAACAGGTTCCTCAGTGGTCGGCAGGGGAAAAGGCCAGGGCGCACTGAGCACAGCATAAAGTCCCACACAGAATCCTCTCTACCTTAGGGAGGGTAGGAAACAAACACAAAAACGGGGTGAGGGATTACAGGACTAAGGAGAGACAACGTACCTGGACTGACGAAGTGAAGCAGGCGCATGAACGTGGGCAGTTCAGGAGACAATAACCGGCAAGACCAAGCTGTCAGTGATGAGCTTAAATACTACTAGGTTGAAATGGGTTGCAGGTGTGCTTTAGTGTCTGCCCCTCGCTGGGGACTAATTAGCTGAAGAAAACAGACATCACAATACAGGAGAAGGCAGGGAAATGATAAAACACAACAAAAATAGTCCAACGTGTGAAAAAGTAAACACATAGAAACCAGAGAAGAACCATTTTCTGCAGGTTTAGTGCCAGGAACTTACAGCTGTGTTCTAAAGGGTGAGCGCTGTTAAGGTGATGTGGTATGACCGGTCTTGGTGTCCACAAGCGCCTTGCGTAGTTGACAGACCACATTGGTTCGTTTTACAAAAGCCCAAAACTGCCGTACTGTCGAGGTGAATTTTCATGTTTTATCCACAATTTATTCACTCTCTGCAGCGCTCATTTTTACTTTCTCTTCTCACTCCATGCAACGAATCAACCACGAGACAACAGGATGGCGCAACCAAACGTGATAGTTGATACTGTTAGCTGATTGGCTTTTGACGTGTCACTTCCATTGATAAGTAATCACTTCCTGCGTTGCTTGGTTACCAGAGAGCGAGTGTCTTTGTTGATGCAACCAACTTCCGCTTTCTTACGACGAAGAAGAAAAAAAAAATATTGAATGTTTTATCAAGGGCATTTTTCTTTGATATCCATTACGTGTCCATCGGATATTGATATCGTTTTATCGCCCAGCCCTAGTTATCGTATTGGTAACTTCATAAATTTCACTAAGCCGTTCGAAACTACCCCTTAAAGTAGGGGTCACCAAACTACGGCCTGCGGGAAGTCCATAGTTTTTTATTTTTTATTTTTTAGTTTTTTTTAATCTGTCTTTTCTAATCCATTTTCTACTGCTTGTTACTTTCGGTGTCTCCTAGCCGCTGAGGCAAATCATATTGTTTAAAAATGCATTTTCCCATTGATAATGTCACATTATTGCGCTTGGAATACATATATATATATATATATATATATATATATATATATATATATATATATATATATATATATATATATATATATATATATATATATATATACTCCGTTATACATTGCTCAATAGCAGGGTGGAGCGGAATATACGTTAGGTCAGGAAAAAACACAGAGGCTATTTCATCCCTACAAGCCTGTTTTGCAGGTGTCCCTGCTTTTCAGGGGATTTTATTATATATCTTATTTATAAAATCCCCTGTTTCGCAGGTTTCCCTGCTCTTCAGAGGATTTTATTATACATGCATCTATTTTCTACCGCTTATCCCTTTCTGGGTGGCGGGGGGGTGCTGGAGCCTATGTTATTATAAAATCCCCTGAAGAGCAGGGAAACCTGCGAAACAGGCTTGTAGGGATAAAATATCCTCTGTGTTTTTTCCTGACCCAACGTGTTTGTGTGTGTGTGTGTGTGTGTGTGTGTGTGTGTGTTTATATATATATATATTTATGTCTTGATTGGATTATCCAGAGAATAGTGCTCGATACCGTGGTAGAGCGCAATATGTAGGTGTGGGAAAAATCACAAGACTACTTCATCTCTACAGAACAGTTTCATGAGGGGTTCCCTCAATCATCCTGATGATTGAGGGAACCCCTCATGAAACAGATGAAGTAGTCTTGTGATTTTTCCCACACCGATATATATATATATATATATATATATATATATATATATATATATATATATATATATATATATATGTGTATATATATATATATATATATATATATATATATATATATATATATATATATATATATATATATATATATACAATTCGGCCCCCGGCTGGATTTTTTTTAACATAATGGGGACCCCTGCCTTAAAGGAAGAGGCACAAAGGTTATGTCGGCTTCGTAAGCCCAATCTAGCAGTTCCACTGTAAGTAAAGGTCAGAGTTAACACCAAAGAAGTGGATTCATCCTCAAAGTCAAGAAGTAATACACAACCTGAGTCGGGTTTTATTTGCTGAGATATATTCACGTGATGCTTTGTTTTCCCCTCCTCTGTGCGTTTATTGCGCCCCTAAGATACAAAGATGAGTTGCCTCTACCGGCTTTTTATGACTGTGCTTATTAAAGATGTAAACAATAAGAAAACTCACTTGGAGGAGAACAAAGTAAGTGTTTAGCAAGGCAGTCTTACAAGTCAGCAGGTTTTAGTTTTTTACGATGGGAAGTTTGGATATGCCAGAAATGCGGGACTTTTCTTCCAATGTTGTCCTCCGGCTCTCAGTTAATTAATGACTCACTTAGAACAAACGAGCACTCAGATTAAAATGACCAGAACGACATAAACAGCCTTTCGGATAATTATATCACCTCACCGACTGGTTTCATTTTTCATTCTACCACACTTACCCACCAGTGCAAGAAAGTGCAAGTTCTTCCTTGGTTAGTTGGAAGCAAACTTAGAACAAACATTTAGAGAACAGTATAAAATAATGCCGCATTCTAGAACCACCTGTATTACTTTATTTAAAATATGTAAGTAATCGCCAAAGTCGCCAACGTTTTTTTTTGTGATGCA
Source organism: Nerophis ophidion (assembly GCF_033978795.1). Classification (NCBI taxonomy): domain Eukaryota; kingdom Metazoa; phylum Chordata; class Actinopteri; order Syngnathiformes; family Syngnathidae; genus Nerophis; species Nerophis ophidion. The sequence continues at coordinate 14,175,001 of NC_084631.1, read as the reverse complement.
TAGGAAAATTGATCGATTTTCCCCACCTTTGCTAAGAATGGAGTGATCAAAGGGGCACTGTACTTTTTTATTTTCATTTTGCCTATTGTTCTCAATCGTTATGAAACACATGACAATGGATGGATCTTTTAAATGCATTCTAACTCGTAAATAAACGTATATAAAAGTAAGCCTATACATAGAGGTCCTCTATTCCAGTGGTTCTCAAATGGGGGTACGCGTACCCCTGGGGGTATTTGAAGGTATGCCAAGGGGTACGTGAATTTTTTTTTTTTAAATAGCAACAATTAAGAATTCCCTAGTACATATATTTATTGAACAATACTTCAACAAAATATGAATGTAAGTTCATAAACTGTGAAAAGAAATGCAACAATGCAATATTCAGTGTTGACAGCTAGATTTTTTTGTGGACATGTTCCATAAATATTGATGTTAAAGATTTATTTTTTTGTGCAGATATGTTTAGAATGAAGTTGATGAATCCAGATGGATCTCTATTACAATCCCCAAAGAGGGCACTTTAAGTTGATGATTACTTCTGTGTGTAGAAATCTTTATGTATAATTGACTCACAAGTTTTTAGTTATTTTTATATCTTTTTTTCCAAATAGTTCAAGAAAGACCACTACTAATGAGCAATATTTTGCACTGTCATACAATTTAATAAGTCAGAAACTGATGACATAGTGCTGTAGTTTACTTCTTTATCTTTTTTTTCAACCAAAAATGCTTTGCTCTGATTGGGGGGTACTTGAATTAAAACATGTTCACAGGGGGTACATCACTGAAAAAAGGTTGAGAACCACTGCTCTATTCTGTCCATTAAATCCAATAAAAAAAACATCCAGAAAGCGCCAACAATACTTGATTTACATTTCGTGACTTGAATATTAACCAAGTATTAGCAATATTGGTATTATAAGTGCTTACGCAGACAAACTATTTATGGCAGCGCCCTGATCACGAGCTTGTGTGTAATGTTTACATCATTGAGTGGTTAGCTGTTTCCTCGCTTCCCTGCTCTCCGGAAGTTGATTGTAGATCATAAATCATGCCTTTCACCTGGATAGAAGAAGCATGAGGACATAATCCAACAAGTTGGTTCACCTTGACAGCCAAGTTAGACTCGGAAATGACTAAACGACACAAAAAGACGCTAATGTTTACTTAAATATACCATAGTTTTGTATGAACATCCTAGCAGTTGGCATCATAATGACAGCAGAAGACATTGTACAGTAAGTGAAGTTTTATTATGTTTGTTGACTCTCATAAAATCTACAGTGAGTAATAATCAGTGATGTTTTAAAAAAAAAAAAGCGAACGTCGTGAATGCTTAAAATGATCAAAATACGTAACTATTAAATGTGATTATAAATGTGTTTGTTACTACATTACATATATTTAGCATATATACTTACAGTGTGTATATAAACCCTTAATGAGTGTGAATGTTGTTTGTCTGTCTGTGTTGGCCCTGCGATGAGGTGGCGACTTGTCCAGGGTGTACCCCGCCTTCCGCTCGATTGTAGCTGAGATAGGCGCCAGCGCCCCCCGCGACCCCAAAAAGGGATCAAGCGGTAGAAAATGGATGGATGGATGGATGTTTTAAAGAGCTTTATAGGCAGAACAGAACGACTCCTATAGGCTCTATTGTAAGCCGACTTTTGATCTAATTTATTTAATATTTAGAATGCATCAACAAAAAATGCAGTTCCCCTTTAAAGAGGAACTGCACTTTTTTTCAGAATTTTCCCATCATTTACAATCATTTTGTAAGACAATAACGCAAATGATTTGTCATTTTGTATGCATTCTGAGTTGTAAATAAATGCGATCAAAAGTCAGCATACAATAGAGCCTATAGGAGTCACTCTTTTCCGCCTATATAGCGCTTATTAAAACATTCAAGCATTTCCATTAATCTTTTACATAAATTTTGTAAATATATATGTAATGTAATCATAGGCATATTTATAATAAAATGTATTATTTTACATATTTTGCTCATTTTAAGCATTACTGCAATGCATTGATTTCGCAGACGCATAAAAACGTTCGCTTTTTACCTATAACAAAGTTATTGATTACTACTCACTACAGATTTTATGATCGCCAACAAACATGAAAAAAAAAAATCTCACTTACTGTACAATGTCTGCTGTCATTAGGATGGAGACTGCTAGGATATTCAAATTTTCTCATTTAGATGAAAAAAAAGAAAAAAGTAAGAAACAAGTCTTTTTAGCCATTTGCGGGTCTAACTTGGCTGTCAAAATTGACCAATTTCTCAGATTATGTCCTAATTCTTTTACTATACAGGTGAGAGGCATGGTTTATAATCTACAGCTGTGGTTTACAAACTTTTTTTCACCAAGTACCATCTCAGAAAACACTTGGCTCTCCAAGTACCACCACAAAGGCCAACATTCAATTATAGTAGCGTAGTAGGCCTAAATACTCATTTAAAAACAAGGCATAGGTTCTATTTACCAAAAATATTCAGTATGTTTGGCCACTGTAACATTAAACACAGTTTGAACCATGACAATGTTTTTGAATATGTCATTAAGTGATTATTTGGCGTACCACTAGATAGAGCCACAAGTTTGAGAATCACTGATCTAGAATAAACTTTCACAGGCTCCGAGGCGAGGGAGCAGCTCACCAGCTGATGACAACTACAACAATATGATGACAACTGATAGCTGATACAGCAGCACAAAGACGATAGCTCTCTGTGACAATGCGCCGCTAAATTTTGGCCCTTAACATTAGCGCTTATAATAACAATATCGCTAATACTTGGTAAATGTTCATGTCTTGGAATGTAACTGGAGTATTGTTGGATGTTTTTGGATCGTTATTTATTGGGGGGAATAGAGGACCTCCCATTGACTCCGGACAGGTATTTACGAGTTAGAATGCATTAAAGAAAAACATGTGTTCTTGTCCCTCATAAAGATTGTGAATTATAGGCAAAATTCCCCTAAAAAGTGCAGTCCCCCTTTAAGTCAACGTAGACATACAGTACATGTCGACACACAAATCATCTCTGTGAAAAAGGGGGTTAGTTTATGTCGACATGTGTTGCAGTTTTGTCGACGTCATCTTTTATCACTTTCAAAAGCAGAATTGGCGTTCAGTCAAAGTCTCTATAAACAACTGCTGCTACTGCAGTATGTACAGTAAATATACATTATGGCTATGTCTGCATGTGAGTCAGTGTAGTTTTAATTATGTTGCCTTTGATGCATTTTCACTCCCCTCGCAGTAATGGCTTGACCTTTTCATGTGGTAGTGCATGCCAGATGATAGATGCTTGAAAAGATGGGCTTATTACGGAAAGCGTTTTGATGTAATTAAGCTTCTTTTGTTGGATGCGAAGACAACGACTACGAGAGAGTAGTTTAATCTGTAACCTGACCCCCCTGTTCCTGCGCTCTTGGCCGATCCTCCCCCCAGCGGTGTAGCCTTCTTCACACTGGACTTAATTAATGCGCACTGCATCTCCGTGGACCTGCCTCATCCGTGATCTTCCTCCTTCATCGCTGCCAAGTGATAGTGACAGTTTTTTTTTCACGTGGAGCACTGCTGGCCAAACTCAGAGCCGGTGTTTATTATTATAATTTTGGCATAGTTAAGAAATAACATGAAATAACATAGAACATCACAATTTTACAAAGGATGATCAGGGCCGATTAAAAAGACAATGAAGCATGTCGCTTGATTGCATTACCTGTCATTATAGCAGTTGTTTTTGTTTTACATCAGTTTGTCTTGTTTTCTTATATATACCGTATTTTCCTGACTATAAGGCGCACTTAAGATTCTTATTTTTCTCAAAACTCGACAGTGCGCCTTATAACCCAGTGCGCTTAATGTACGGAATAATTCTGGTTTTGTTTACCGACCTCGTAGCAATTTTATTTTGGGACATGGTGTAATGATTAGTAGATTAGTAGATGGCAGTCAAACACAATAGATACATGAATACTGCAATATGATGGCAGTGTGACTCAAGTAAACAACACCAAAATTGTATATGTTTCTTGAAAATGTAGAACGTCACACATGGTGCTCAAAAATCTATCAAAATGTTTTCGTACGACTTTGAAGTGCGACTATGAAGCCGCACTGCTTGATGGATTGTACTGTGCTTCAAAATACAAGTATTACTATATAGTGTGTGTATAAGGTAAGACATAATATTGTCTGGCATTTTGTTTTGCAATAATTTGCAAAAGCAACTTTTCTTACCTTCTGGTACCCGCTGATCTGTATTTGAGATCTGCATAATACCTGAAAAATTGTGCGCGTCCGTCTTTGTAATCGGTATCGACCCCGCAGTCGATAAGCTTCTTTTTTTCTCTCTATCTTCTCGTTATGAGACATTCATCCTCCGCTGTTTCCATTTCTAATATAAAATAGTGTAAAGTTATTACTTTTACATGTTGATATACTCCCCATGAAAGCGCTAAAATGTACCGGTGTAGTGAGTTAACATTATTCACCCAAGGAACTTTAGTTATTAGAGAGTTCCCGTCAGATGTTTTTTCACGGGACACATTTTCAGCCTTGTTGTTGTTTCCGGATGAGGAGATGCTGCTCAAGTATTCATTCAAGTAAATTCTGAATGTCATTAAAACAGTTAGCGCCATCTTTTGACACTTCTTCCACTCCTGTCCTTGCACGCTACACTGCTACAACAAAAATGATGGGGAGAAGACGCTGCCGAAGGCGAGCCACTTAAATAAGACCGCCTACAAAACGGCTTATCCTGAAGCGGCTGTCAGAAAGCGGCTTGAAGATGGTCTGTATAACATAATCTATGCAACATTTTGACCAAAGAACCACCATTACATGTTATGTAGACCACAAGGAAGTGTTTTCTATTTAGAAAAAAAAAAAAATAAAGTATATATATATGACTCCCTTTATTGCACCGTATAACCTAGTGTGCCTTATATATATATAAAAAAGATTGAAAATAGACCATTCATCAGCAGTGCGCCTTATAATCTGGTACGCCCTATGATTCGGAAAATACTGTACATAAAGATTTAATGAACAATGAAGAACAGGGGTGCTGACATCACATGGACAAAGAAAAGATAGCTGTTTGACCACAATACCCAGCAATATGTTTGGAGGAGAAAAGGTGAGGCCTTTAATCCCAGGAACACCACCCCTACCGGCAAGCATGGTAGTGGTAGTATCATGCTCTGGAACTGTTTTGCTGCTAAAGGAACTGGTGCTTTACACAGAGTAAATGGGACGATGAAAAAGAAGGATTACTTCCAAATTCTTCAGGACAACCTAAAATTATCAGCCCGGAGGTTGGGTCTGGAGTGCAGTTGGGTGCTCCAAAAAGACGATGACCCCAAACACACGTCCATCTTTTCCCGCTTGTCTGATGTCGGGTCGCAGGGGCAGCAGTCTAAGCAGGGAAGCCCCTTATTCCCTCTCCCCAGCCACTTCGTCCAGCTCCTCCGGGGGATCCCGAGGCGTTCCCAGGCCAGCCGGGAGAGATAGTCTTCCTAACGTGTCCTGGGTCTTGCCCGTGGCTTCCTACCGGTCGGACGTACCCGAAACACCTCCCTAGGGAGGCCTTTGGGTGGCATCCTGACCAGATGCTTCAACCACTTCATCCGGCTCCTCTCGATGTGGAGGAGCAGCGGCTTTACTTTGAGCTCCCCCCGGATGGCAGAGCTTCTCATCCTATCTCTAAGGGAGAGACCCGCCACCCGGCGAAGGAAGCTCTTTTTCGTCCGCTCGTACCTATGATCTTGCCCTTTCGATCATAACCCAAAGTTCATGACCATAGGTGAGGATGGGAACGTATATCGACCAGTAAATTGAGAGCTTTGCCTTCCGGCTCAGCTCCTTCTTCACCACAACGGATTGATACAGCGTCCGCATTACTGAAGACGCCGCACCGATCCGCCTGCCCATCTCACGATCCACTCTTCCCTCACTCGTGAACAAGACTTCCGAGGTACTTGAACTCCTCCATTTGGGGAAGGGTCTCTTCCCCAACCCGGAGATGGCACTCCATCCTTTTCCGGGCGAGAAAACACAAACACGTCAAAATAGTAAAGGAATGGTTCAATCAGGTTAGAATTAAGGTTTTAGGATAGCCTTCCCAAAGTCCTGACTTAAATGTGTGTACAATGCTGAAGAAAACAAGTCCACGTCAGAAAACCGTCAAATTTAGCTGAACTGCACCAATTTTGTAGAGAGGAGTGGTCAAAAACTCAACCAGAAACTTGCCAGAAGCTTGTGGATGGCTACCAAAAGCGCCTTATTGCAGTGAAACTTGCCAAGGGACATGTAAGCAAATAATAACATTGCTGTATGTATACTTTTGACCCAGCAGATTTGCTCACATTATCTAGAGCCATAATAAATTCATAAAAGGACCAAACTTCTGAATGTTTTTTTGTGACCAACAAGTATGTGCTCCAATCACAAGAAAATAAGAGTTGTAGAAATAATTGGAAACTAAAGACAGCCATGACATTATGTTCTTTACAAGTATATGTAAACCACAATTGCAGCTTCCTCTCATGTATAAGGTTATCGGTGAAAAAAAGTTTGCACACCCTGATGTAAAGGAACAGGGGCTTACAAAACGTAGATAACCGTGTAATCTGCTCTTTCAAACACTACAGGGCCCCTTTCAACAGCACAGATCCTATTTCCACTACTTGTTGTAATGCTGCACTCGCCACAACACCCACTTGTTGTAGAGCGTGCGTGTGTCTCGCCGCCGGCACTGCGGACTCTCCAGAGTTTCTCTCGCTCGCGGTTGCAGCGTGGAGGTTTCCAAGGCCAATAATAAGCTGCGGTGTAGCTGTCAGCCGGCGTGGTAAACACACTGTAAAAGCTGCGGGCACACATTGTGACCTATTCCACCGGCTTTCTCGTCGACCTCATGAGACAGGCTGTTACTGAGGATTAGCGCTATCTCTTGTGCGCAATGCTCTGATTTACATCCAGGAATATGCATCATTTCCTAGCGTTGCACAAAGCCTATCAGTCACTTGTCACCATTGTCCCTTGGCGCATTGTGTGTTTGTGTGTGTGTGTGTCAGTGTGTTTGGTAGTGTAGCTGGCATGTGTGTGCAAGTTGTTTCCTGTTACAGATGTCGCTGTTCACCGGCGGGTGACCGAAACAAAAACAAATCCATCAGTCCATTAAATAGCACATTATCTTCCACCACCTGGCAATTAGCCACCACTGTGAGTGTGTGTATCTGTGTGTGTGTGTGTGTGTGTAATCTAATAATGAAACATCTTACTGATTTGCATACAGACTATCTGGTGATATCTCTTAATTTAGCTTTGTTAGGATTGGGAAATGAATGTATTTCTGTTTAAGGTAATTTCGCAGTCCATAGTATACTTCTTATGCTGAATGGTGAAAATATGTAAAATCAGGCACCACTACTCTGTTGTCTGGGCTATTATTTTTCTACCCAGTTTTTAAAATCACACAGTTTGACCCCATGAGTTTAGAAATTTCTCACGCAGCTCCAGGGGTATTCAACAAAATTTCCAGAAAGCTAAAAACCGGAGGAACCAGCGTCCTCAACAGTGTACTTTACCGGTATTAGTATAGTACCGCGATACTAATGAATCATATTCGGTACTATACCGCCTCTGAAAAGTACCGGTCCACATGCTTCGCTACACACCGTAGCTCAGCAGCGTCAAAATGTAAACAAATGTCATTGGTGGATCTACACCTGACATCCACTGTAATGATACTAAGTACAGTAGCGTATCTCGTCAATACTACTATGATTACGTCAATATTTTTTGTTTAAAAAAATTATATTATGTTTATAAACTCAGGAAATATGTCACATGAGGACTTTGAATATGACCAGTGTATAATCCTGTAACTATTTTGTATCAGATTGATACTTAAATGTGTGGTATCATCAAAAACTAATGTGAAGTATCAAAGAAGAGAAGAATAAGAGATTATTACATTTTACCGGAAGTGTAGAAAAAACATGTTGAAAGAGGAAAAAAGCAGATATCAACAGTAAATGAACAAGTGGATAAATAATATTTTTTTACTGCTTGTCCCTCATAATTTGATGAGAAATGACACAATATGTTACCGCATATGTTACTGTTTGCTTTCTAACTACTATAAGACAAGTTGTCTAGTATGTTCACTATTTTATTTAAGGACAAAATTGTTCTTCGATTGCAATCGCGGTCACCCTTATTTAGAAAAGTATCGAAATACATTTTGGTGCCGGTACCGGTACTAAAATATTGGTATCGTGACAACACTAGTCCAAACATTACGGTGCACATGCAAAGTGTCCAAGGCAGAAGTGTATTAGAAAGTATCCAGTAACAAACATGTTGGCATCATTCAACATACTGCTTAGTATGTGTAGCTAAACCACCTCACTTCAAAAGCTTCGCGCTTTCATAAAGTTGTTTTTTTCTTACCTACCATTGTCGCCTGAGTAATTTCACTTGATCAAGCCTTTCCTAACATCCCACACTACAAATGTATAAAAGTAACGCAGGTGGTTCTGCCTTCTGCCTTCATCCCATTACGCATAGGCATGCGAAGCCTTGTCATACGCGTGAGATACTGACCACCGAGCTAAAAGCCTGTGGTCAGCAGCCAGCATTAACTACTCTTGTGAGGTTTGTTAATCCGTAACATATGTACTAGGATTCATACTTGTATCGTATCGGCTTAACATCGGTATCGGCCAATACTTAAAGCGCCAATATCGGTATCTGATCAAAAGTGGAAAAGGTTGAATCGGGACACCCTTAGGCCATGTCTACACTAAGTCCTTTAACCCCTTAAACGAAGGGGCTTCGTTTAACACTCTTAAACGAAGCCCTTAAATGAAGCCCTGTTTCAGCCACACTAAACCAGCGTTTAAGGCCCCCCTCCTCGGACAAATTTCAGTCAGCCGTGTAATACTTGAATCTCCGGCACTTAGCTTTGTATGGACTCATTGATCGTTTACAAAGAGTTCGGAGAGGAAGTGACGCCAGAAAGACCTCGCCCACACAGGACGTGACGTCAGAAAGAACACGCCACAGCCAGCTTCATAATAAAGCTCAGAGCTAACCACTGGAAATATGAAGACGAGTCATCCAGACATACCCGTGTTTCTCCTTGTTCTACATGTACAGACATTTGTGGAAATCACACATGATTAAGAGAAAGCGATTGTAGCTATTTGGTATAAAACATTTCTCAGACGGAAAGAAAATGTCCGGCCGGGTGAGCTGTGATGCTACGTAGCGAAAAACTTCGTCCATTTGTTGAAGTAGAGACAAGGATAATGCGGACTCCCGTGGATGTGATAAAAAAAGGTAGCATGTGCTTTGTATTACCTGGCCGACGAGGAAAACAGTGAATGCATTTGGAATGGCAAAGCAGACTGTATAAGTTATTGTCCGCCATGTATGTCGCAGACTTGACGTCTTGGTCCAGAGTGTATAAAGTCACCAAAAATGAATGGACAATGAAGGTGAATGCAAAAGAGTGAGGGGTGTCCTGACCAGATATCTAGATCCCGAGATTGATTAATGTTAAATGTATTTTATCACATTGTTTACGTGTCTAATAAATATTTGATTAATTCTTGATGTCTCAGGTGTGATTCACTACAATAGGGCCCCACAGCACACTGGATTCCAGTTAATTGATATACCACAACACTGAATATTGTTCAGATAAGTTACATTTAAGAACCTGCGCACAAAGCAACACTGGAGATGACTATGATGTGTGCATGCGTAATAGGTCGCGTTGCGCCGGCGGAAGGAGTTGCGCGGGCGTCTTAAATGGTGGTACTGTTGCGTGTGTACACAGATAAGGTCAGGTGTGATTTACCCTGGATAACCTTATCCGGCTTAGTGTAAACAGGGCCTTAATCACTTCTGGAGACCACCCACAGTCTTCACCCAACACACCACTATACCATAGGGGTGTAACGGTACATGTATTTGTATTGAACCGTTCCGGTACGGGGGTTTCGGTTCGGCACGCGGGCGTACCGAACGAGTTTGTAAGAAAAAGTCTTCACAAGCTGCTCTGCTTTCTGCCTCTGTCTCAGCAGCAAGCATTGTCCCGCCCACACAACCATCTGATTGGTTACATACAAAGCCAATCAGCAGTGCGTATTCAGAGCGATGTAACAGCCAATCAGCAGTGCGTATTCAGAACGCATGTTATCAATGCTTTAGCGTCGAGCAGATATGAGTTTAGCAGGGGAGCAGCATACTCTCCCCAAATAATAATAAACACTTCCAAGTCAACTACTTTCTAATCATCTCTATGAGCCCTTTGACCTTCTAGAAACTTAAACTGCAGCTCAGCTCACTCGCAGTCCTGGCTTTAGGTGAAGGCTAGTTAGCTTTTAGCGTAACGTTAACTCATTTTGCTGTGTGTGTGTGCGTGCGTGTGTGTGTGTGTGTGTGTGTGTGTGTGTGTGTGTGTGTGTTAGGGGCAGCAAAGCCCTGTCTGTCTGTTATTGCATTGAACTCCATGGTGTACAGGGATGAATAGTCTCTCCTATTGCTGTTGTACTATTTTTTCTGCTATAGTTACATTAATCATTAGTAATGTAGCAGCCTAGTTTGAATGGCAGGGTCCCTGCTATCACATGTTGACAATATAACATTTACATAATAAAAGTCAACTAGAGGCTTCCCAAATGCTGTAATAAATAAAGCATGATGAGTTGATTCGAAGCTGTTTAATGTTGCACTTTTTATATGTAAAAGAAAGGTTTTGTCATTTTATTTAATCAAAGCAACAACTTGAAGCAGTTTATTGTGGATTAACGTGGGCATAATTATTATAGTGTTAAATGTTAAAAGGATAAAGCCTTTGGTTACAAATTTAGTAAATAAATAACCAAAACATTTATATTTTGTTGTTTTCTTACTGTACCGAAAATTAACCGAACCGTGACCTCTAAACCGAGGTACGTACCAAACCGAAATTTTTGTGTACCGTTACACTCCTACTATACCACAAACATTCAAGAACATATGAATGAAAGGTTCCAGGAAATTAAAGTTCCTGAACTCTTGGTGGAAAAAGGCCCATTGTAGAAAGTTGGGACATTAAACAAGCCAATCAGGCACTTGACAACAGTGCAAACAATCCGTCTCCCGGCTCCACTTAGGACAACAACATTTACATTTATGAATATGTGCGCATAGGAGGCTATTACTCAGCCACTATCTCACTATCTCGTCTGTTTTTTTTTTGTGCGTGCATTAGTATGTGCGAGTCATCCATCATAGACTTTTGTGCACTGTTGCTAGATGTCAGATGTGTACACAAACACACACACACACAGGCTGCACAATCATCAGAGCGGTTATGTAGACCTGGCCATGCCAGCGGTCATTAGTCACAAATAATAAGGCCTCGCGGTGTGCCGGGTATAGAGAGCGCTTTTGGTTTTTGGGAGCAAAGTGTCGGCGCGGAAGTGTTGTACTTGCAGACACTTGCACCGAGGCGCCATTAATTAGAGACAATAGGGAGCACCTGCGTGATGGATGTTTGCTGTTTGCATAATTAGACACAGTGGTCTTCTTGCTTGCCGTTTCCCTCGCAGCTTGTACAAATTTGGATACGAGTTGAGTAAAGGGGACAGTCCAAAAAAAAAGAAACAAACAAAAGTGAACCGTCTCAAACTTGTAAAGTTTTCATCCAAAAGCGTAGAAGTTACAAATTGTCCTATAATAATATGAAACACATCTGCTGGTGGCATTTTTTTGCAGCCCTGTGATTGACACCTCATTGATCCCGCCTCTCGCTCCCTATGTCAGATGGGATCCGGACCCCTATGACCCTGAGCAGGATTAGCGGTTTAGAAAATGAAAGGTTTGAAGGCTAAGTCTGAACCAAAACCAGATGTTCCCACACCCTACAGTAAAAAAACAAACACCCATGATTAACTGTTTGGAAAAAAACTAACATACATAGAGACTTACATACATACAAACACGACCGCCTATGTTAAAGCGACTATACGGCCAGGATCCAGCAGCATTATTTACAAAAGATGTGGGAGAAGTTCCAGGACAGTCGGTCTGAGGAACATCGTCCACTGTGAGTTCTTGCCTCGGGGCCTGGCAATTGACCAGCACGTATACAAAGAGATCCAGTGGAGAGGCGAGAGTTGTGGCAGGACGACTTGTGGCTGTGTCACTAAGACAACGCGCCTTCACACCATACCGTGAGCATCAGATAGTCCCTGGCCGACAAGAACATTGACATACTGGAACGCCTTCCTGACTCATGCAACACAGTTGGGTGCTATGTTTTTCCGCTTTACAAAGCTCAAGGGGGTTTTGAAGCTGCGGGGGATCCTGGAAGAATCCTTTTAGGTGTTCGACTCTTGAGGAATTACTTTGAAGAGAAAAACGTGCCGTGAACCGGAATTGTAAGTGTCGTTCCGTCTTCTAGTCGCCCATAGCGTTTCTACTTGTATGGTTCCTTCATTTATCACTCCAAGCAACGTTTGTAACTTTTACAATATAACTAAAACAATTCATTTTTACTAAACCCTTACATGCTTGACAGTAGTGTTATTATACATATTTGTGCTCACTATCATAATGTAATCAAGCTGCCGTAGTTAGCATTAGCTGACATGCTAACATGTTCACAAGTGTTTGTGTTTGTATTATTAACTAACATTTTTTTTGTATTGTTTCAGTTTCGGAAATTCACCAAAAGGTCACCGTGGACTTATTGAGTCTGTTGACCTTTATTTTGTTTGATGAGCCGTTTTACTGCCGTGTTACAGGCACCGTTTGGAAAAAGTTAAGGTATGTAAATAAAGATTTACAAAGTATTTCTGTGTAAATAACTCAGTGTAAATAACAGCGTATATATTTGCGGGTTATAGTCTGGTGCGGCTATTCATTGAAACATATTTTCTTCTTCTAAAATTTAGCGGGTGCAGCTTATATACAGGTGCTCTCTATTGTCCGGACAATAAAGTACTTTGTGTTTGAAAAACATGCTTTGTGTCACTAGACCTGGAACTTTACTGACATGCGCTTTTAAAAGTTGTTTGCGCTATTCAGATGTTGTCGTGAACCTAATTTACCTTACACTTGTCATGCTATCAATAAAAATTAACACATCACTATTATTATATTGGGCTTCACGGTGGAAGAGGGGTTAGTGCGTCTGCCTCACAACACAAAGGTCCTGCAGTCTTGGGTTCAAATCCAGGCTCGGGATCTTTCTGTGTGGAGTTTGCATGTTCTCCCCGTGAATGCGTGGGTTCCCTCCGGGTACTCCGGCTTCCTCCCACTTCCAAAGACATGCACCTGGGGATAGGTTGATTGGCAACACTAAATTGGCCCTAGTGTGTGAATGTGAGTGTGAATGTTGTCTGTCTGTCTGTGTTGGCCCTGCGATGAGGTGGCGACTTGTCCAGGGTGTACCCCGCCTTCCGCCCGATTGTAGCTGAGATAGGCGCCAGCGCCCCCCGCGACCCCGAAAGGGAATAAGCGGTAGAAAATGGATGGATGGATGGATATTATTTTATTGAAAGAAGTTTTAACATTTCTGGAAAAGCAGCCTCTTACGAATTGTAAAAATAAGCGTTAATCCTGTTCCGGCTCGCAATGTGAATTTTTCCGCCTTGTACGAATGAGTTGGTTTTAAAAAAAATATTATTTGGAAGCAGTTTTACCAGAACTGCACAATGTGATTCCATTAGGAGAAGATTTTAGATAAGAGGAGTTCAATATGATTTCATTAGAAGAAGATATTACTGTGGAAATGTGAGTGCAAACTTAATTAGTTGTGGCTTGTGCAGTCCTTTGAGATATTGCGGATTTAGGGCTATATAAATAAGCTTTGATTGATTGACTTATTGGACATTGTTTGTAAATTGAAAACACATTTCTCCATAAGAAACAATGTAAATATAAATAATGGGATACAGCCTTGACAAAAGTCCCTATTTTATTTAAGTGGTGTACACTTTGGAAACATAAAAGTGATGTACAGTATTGTATATCAATCAAACATAACAAGGAGGCAATCAACTATCCTGTTATCAACAAGCCAAAACAATAATAAGCTGCTGTCCTCTGCATGTGCCGCTCTGCCAACACACGTACACACAAATAAGTGCTTTTGGTATCCTCACAAACGCCCTTACAAATGATAAGAAATCACAAAAATCCTTGATTTTAAGAAACATATTTCACCATAAACAAAAATTTTAAAAAGTAAAGTCCACTTAAATTATTATCGGCAAAGGAGGAGCTGAAGAGAAAGGAGCAGACAGAAGGAGAGAATGGAGGGATCGGGGGGAGGTGTATGTGTGTAGGGATGATACTCGAAACCGGTTTTCCTGGTTGTTCGATAAGAATAGAACCGAGTCCTCGGACTCGAACCCCTTTTTGATAACCAGTACCCGTTATCGAGACCACTATAGTAAAGAAAAAGAGTTGGTTCTTTATTCGAATCCGTCCCGACCAGAAATGCTCCGTGAAACATCACAAGAAACGACGTCACGTAGCTCAGTCATTAGGCGCAGATAGTGAAAGCAGGAAAACAACGGACGGGAAAAAGCGCTCCAAGGTGTAATAAAGTTCAAAACAAAACACATAATCCAATGAATAACTTTACTGAGAAATTTGAGCCGGGTACAAACACATGACCAACATTTCTACAATCAACTGGAAACATAGCAACCAGGCTAGCAACGCACCTCCTTTACGGCAGCTGTCGCAACGTTCTTAAAGCAAACCGCAGCACATACATATATGTACAACATATCCCCCTTTTTTAACTTTTGTTTTTCTTTCCTTGTAAACAAAGCAAAATCACACTGTATATGTGTTGTCAGTCTAATTATAAATAATGCAGACGAGGCGTGTTGGCTGAGTTCTTGACGTTTACTGGCGGTTGACGACATGCAACAACACTTTTCGGGGCTACCGCGCATGCTCGTCACTCCCGTTGCATGCTGGGTAGTGTAGTTGTTATATTCCCTAGCTCATAAAGAAATAATGTTAACTCAATAAAGTGTATTTCTTTTTTTAACTTAAACTTTTCATATTTTAGCATTGTAACCACATTTGCAAACAACTTTTCTCTTCATAGAATTGTCTTTCAATTAAGAAATAAAGTGCAAAATTGTCAAAGCATCATAACAAACCGTTATGTCAAATAGTAGCAGAAGTGCACTTTTTGGAGCGCTGTATTATTTTCAGTTTTGTGCCCAAGGGACTGATTTTATTTAACACTATATTATTATTTATACACCTATAGTGATCACAGAGACAGGTTGTTTTTCTGAAAAATCCCACTTAATGTACTTTGGGTAACAACAGTCAATATTTATTTATTTTATTTTATTTTTTTTAGGGGGGTAACAGTCAATATTTATTAGATTTAATTTTTTTCTTATATAATAAAAGTGAGCTTTTGTTAAACCAGATATTTTTATTTTTTTCCATGTACAACAACCTATCTGGACTCGATAAGAGAATCGATAAGGAATCGGTTCTTTAAGAGGATTCGATAAAAGGCTCGAACTCGATAATTTCTTGTCAAACATCATCCCTATATGTGTGTGCCCATTCTGAAATAGGTACCACTGAACGACAGGTAAACTTCTCCTGGTAAAAGTACAATTTTATCATGATTACAACTTGCTGTGTTACATAGCCTGCTTTGTTGATTTTTCCACACTTATGAGCGCCATTACTTATTCATATGACAAATTCCAAACAACCTTCCCTAGTCATAGTGGATAAAAGAAAATTGCACCTAACATTAAAGTCAACACAAATGGTCACACATAACACAACTTGCTAACTGAACATTGTGGATATTATGAAAAACGTTTTAACACCATAAAAACAATTAAATATAACACCCATTTAGAGTGCATGATGGGAAAAATGTAAAACTCTCTCCACACTTATCCATGTTTGCTGCATTTTAGCTGCTCGACATTTCTGATAGAATACAAAACTTTAAGAAGTTCGTCACAGAAGTAAACAGGGTAAGAGTTAAACTTACACATACTCTTAATATCCAATACTAGTAATTATATATCCATTATATTAATTATATATCCAACATAATAATATAATACGTATACGCACACGCACGCACATACTCACACACACACACCATGAATTGATTAACGTAGACCCCGACTTAAACAAATTGGAAAACTTATTAATATGTACTGTACAGTGCAATCTACTAATAAAAGTTTCAATCAATCAAAAACACGCACACACACGCACGCACGCACACACGCATGCACACGCACACGCACACATACACGCACGCACGCACGCACGCACGCACACACACACACACACACACACACACACACACACACACACACACACACACACACACACACACACACACAAACCATTCCTCTATGTTACTTTACATGCAGGCGTTCGGGTGGCATCCTAACCAGATGCCTGAACCACCTCATCTGGCTCCTCTCGATGTGGTTGAGCAGCGGCTTTACTTTGAGCTCCTCCCGGATGGCAGAGCTTCTCACCCTATCTCTAAGGGAGAGCCCCGCCACACGGCGGAGGAAACTCATTTCGGCCGCTTAGACCCATGATCTTGTCTTTTCGGTCATAACCCAAAGCTCATGACCATAGGTGAGGATGGGAACATAGATCGATCGGTAAATTGAGAGCTTTGCCTTCCGGCTCAGCTCCTTCTTCACCACAACGGATCGATACAGCGTCCGCATTACTGAAGACGCCGCACCGATCCTCCTGTCGATCTCATGATCCACTCTTCCCTCACTTGTGAACAAGACTCCTAGGTACTTGAACTCCTCCACTTGGGGCAGGGTCTCCTCTCCACCCGGAGATGGCACTCCACTCTTTTCCGGGCGAGAACCATGGACTCGGACTTGGAGGTGCTGATTCTCATCCCGGTCACTTCACACTTGACTGCCAACCGATCCAGTGAGAGCTGAAGATCCTGTCCAGATGAAGCCATCAGGACCACATAATATGCAAAAAGCAGAGACCTTGTCCTGCAGCCACCAAACCGGATCCCCTCAACACCTTGACTACACCTAGAAATTCTGTCCATAAAAGTTATGAACAGAATCGGTGACAAAGGACAGCCTTGGTGGAGTCCAACCCTCACTGGAAACGGGTCCGACTTACTACCGGCAATGCAGACCAAGCTCTGACACTAATCATACAGGGAGCGGACCGCCACAATCAGACAGTTCCCTACCCCATACTCCCTGAGCACTCCCCACAGGACTTCCCGGGGGACACGGTCGAATGCCTTCTCCAAGTCCACAAAGCACATGTAGACTGGCTGGGCAAACTCCCATGCACCCCCAAGGACCATGCCGAGAGTATAGAGCTGGTCCAAAGTTCCACGACCAGGACGAAAACCACGCTGTTCCTCCTGAATCCTAATATATTAAAATATACCTTTTAAATATATCTTTTTAATGAATACTTGGGCTTACTACGCTACTGTATTTTAGTGTTGGTCATTATGTTGATACTTGGTGACAAATGTTTGCAAATATTTTACATGCTATTGCGTTCTGTCTGTAGCTGCTTTAATAGGTAGGACTTTCTCACCAGTGATGCTCAACAGATCCGAGCAAATGCATTTTAGCAATAAATATAAGGGCGAAATCCATCCATTTTCTACCGCTTATTCCCTTTTGGGGTCGCGGGGGCGCTGGCGCCTATCTCAGCTACAATCGGGCGGAAGGCGGCGTACACCCTGGACAAGTCGCCACCTCATCGCAGGGCCAACACAGATAGACAGACAACATTCACACACTAGGGCCAATTTAGTGTTGCCAATCAACCTATCCCCAGGTGCATGTCGTTGGAGGTGGGAGGAAGCCGGAGAACCCAGAGGGACCCCAAGCATTCACGGGGAGAACATGCAAACTCCACACAGAAAGATCCCGAGCCTGGGATTGAACCCAAGACTGCAGGACCTTCGTATTGTGAGGCAGACGCAGTAACCCCTCTGCCACCGTGAAGCCCAGGGCGAAATCCCTCAAGGGAAAATAGTCTTTGCTTAATTCTGTTAAAACCGCACAGCCAAAGCCAAATAAAACGCCAACGTCTTTTCCCTGACAGCCAAACAAACGAGTGACCGCCTCCCTTCTCTTCAGTTATCTACTGCGATTTAGCCAAAACGTGGAGCGAAACTGGAATTTATCTTTGCCACCCATGTGTTAAATTTGAACAAATTGTCCACAGAGAACAAATCCCACAGCAAAGGGCTGAAGGCAACACACACACACGCACGCGCACGCACGCACGCACGGACGCACGCATGCACGCACATACACGCACACACACACTCACACATAAACACACACATACACACACTCATTTGTGGAAGTCGTTGCTACGCTCCAGCGGCGTAATCAGTAGCTAATAACAAGGCTGTGATGTGTTCAAGCTGTTTCACAGTACTTTTTTTCTGTATATATTCAACATATTCATACATGTAAAGTCGGTGTGTGTTTTCGGTGTTCTCTGTACACACACCGGGGCAAACATATGCACACAGCAGATGTGCATATGGCGTGCAGGCTAATCATGGTCTGGAGCCATATGCCCGGTCTGGTCACAACAGAGCTAGCGTTAATAAAGTCTACTGACGTGACAATTAGGGCGCATCCTCACGAGAATGTGGCTCTTGTCATCCGGACCACCTGCCGGAGACAGGTGCAACTTAATGGCACTTTAATGTCCAACATAATCCAGGCCGGGACACTTTTACAACTATATTTTTCCTGCAGTTCATAATAGAAAATAATCAGTTTCAGGGTGGGAATGTTGCCATCATAAAACCTTTATTTACTGTGCAGACAATTTTTTAGTAATATTAACTGTCAATCATGCGTGAAAAAAAGGACATGATATGTTACTTGGTATGTATATGATAAAAACGAGTTACAAACGCTCATACCGTATTTTCCAAACTACAGAGTGTATAAGCCGCAACCACTAGATTTTACAAAATAGAAAACCAGTGAAGTTGGCACATTGTGTAAATGGTAAATAAAAAGAGAATACAATAATTTGCAAATTCTTTTCAACCTACATTCAATTGAATAGACTGCAAAGACAGGTTACGTAACATTCGAAATGGAAAACTTTGTTATTTTTTGCAAACAATAGTTGATTTGGAATTTGATGCCTGCAAGATGTTTAAAAAAAAGCTGGCACATGTGGCAAAAAAGACTGAGAACGTTGAGGAACGCTCATCAAACACTTATTTGGAACAGCCCACAGGTGAACAGGCTAATCGGGAACAGGTGGGTGCCATGATTGGGTATAAATGCAAGGATGGGGCGAGAGTCACCACTTTGTGAACAAATGCGTGAGCAAATTGTCGAACAGTTTAAAGAACATCATTTCTCAACAAGCTATTGCAAGGAATTTAGGGATTTCACCATCCGTGCGTAATTTCATCAAAAGGTTCAGAGAATCTGGAGAAATCACTTCACATATGATACTACGGACGTTCGATCCCTCAGGCGGTATTGCATCAAAAAGCGACGTCATATGTAAAGGATATCACCACATGGGCTCAGGACCACTTCAGAAAACCACTGTCGGTAACTACAGTTTGTCGCTACATCTGCAAGTGCAAGCCCCTCCTTATTTCACCAGACAATGCCAAGCCACGTTTTACAACAGTGTGGCTTCATAGTAAAAGAGTGCGGGTACTAGACTGGCCTGCATGTAGTCCAGACCTGTCTCCCATTGAAAATGTGTGACACAATATGAAGCCTATAATACAACAACGGAGACCCTGGAGCGAGAATGGGAAATACTTCCGCCTGAGAAACTTCAAAAATTGTTCTCCACAGTTCCCAAATGTGTACTGAGTGTCGTTAATAGGAAAGGCAATGTAACACAGTGGTAAAAATGCCCCTGTGCCAACTGTTTTGCAATGTGTTGCTGCCATTAAATTCTAAGTTAATGATTATTTGCAAAAAAAAAAAAAGTTTCTTAGTTTGAACATTGAATATTTTGTCTTTGCAGTTTATTCAATTTAATATGATACATTCATTGTGATTTTTATATGTAAGAATTATTAATCAATTCAAAACAATATTTTTATTTATTTATTTGTTTTAAATTTATTTTTGTAATCTCTCCTCTGTAGCCACTATGGCAAATCCTAAATCAGATTTACGATAGGAAAGAGAAATATGGGATACTTCTCTTGTTGCCTTTTATTAAAGAAAAACAATTTTTTTTTAAGTAATATATAAATGTAACATGTTGTTAATCAAAGATCTGGCACCCAATGTTATTACAAAAGTATCCTGCCTTCTGCCCGAGTGCAGCTGGTATCGGCTCGTATGGGAATCACGTGTGCCTAAAGATTCACAGCTCTAGTATCGGTCCAACAGCAAGTAGTAACAGAGGCAGTATCGGTTATGTCAATGCTGATACTCAGGTGTGTTAAGAAGCAGAGCAACTAATATACAGAGTTCGAAAAACCAGCTCCAAATACAGTCCCATCATACTGTATTTATGTACGAGAGCTTTTACAGTACGAATGAAACATTGGATGTCTTAGCAGAGAGGTCTGAAACCGGTTTTATCTGGCCCGTAGCCCACGAGATGAGTTTGCTGATAAAAAAAAAAATAGATATAGTTTTCTAAAGAAATAAACTGAAGTTTTTAAATGTGTCCACTGGATGTCACGATAGCAATCCTGTTAGGTCCTCCACCTGCCCCCGTATGAAACTTAAAACGGCAGATCTTCTGCTTCAAACACATCATTCTTTGGCGCCCTCATTGCCCCAAAATGTGTTTGTCATAAATGGAAAAAGTGGACCCAGAGTGTTACTCAACCCTCTTGAATAGTCTCTACTTCCGTTTGGATGGTTTATTGACTTAGCACAGGATTAATTCGTGGAAATGACTTTTCCTCTATTTACCGTATTTTTCGGAATATAAGTCGCAGTTTTTTTCCTAGTGCGACGTATACTCCGGAGCGACTTATTTGTGAAATTATTAACATAATACCGTAAAATATCAAATATTATTTATCTCATTCACGTATGAGACTAGCCGGATGTCAGCAATCGTCACACACACACGTCAACCAATGAAAATTCGGCGGAGGCGGATCATGGCAGAAATGCATTGTGGTAAAAAAAGATTTTACAGCAATCGTCACACACATGTCAACCAATGAAAATTCAGCGGAGGCGGGTCATGGCAGAAGTGCATTGTAGGAAAAAAGACGCTACCTGCTACTGTATATTGGCGGTAACTTATAAAAACAAAGGGCTGAACAAAAATGGCACCGAAAAGGAAAGCATATACTGTACTGCAGGTTACAAGCTGGAAGTAGTGAAATAAGAAAGTTTGATCATATTACGCCTATACCGGCTCACCTGCACTGGCTTCCTGTGCACTTAAGATGTGACTTTAAGGTTTTACTACTTACGTATAAAATACTACACGGTCTAGCTCCATCCTATCTTGCCGATTGTATTGTACCATATGTCCCGGCAAGAAATCTGCGTTCAAAGGACTCCGGCTTATTAGTGATTCCTAAAGCCCAAAAAAAGTCTGCGGGCTATAGAGCATTTTCCGTTCGGGCTCCAGTACCCTGGAATGCCCTCCCGGTAACAGTTCGAGATGCTACCTCAGTAGAAGCATTTAAGTCTCACCTTAAAACTCATTTGTATACTCTAGCCTTTAAATAGACCTCCTTTTTAGACCAGTTGATCTGCCGCTTTTTTTCTTTTTCTCCTATGTCCCCCCCTCCCTTGTGGAGGGGGTCCGGTCCGATGACCATGGATGAAGTACTGGCTGTCCAGAGTTGGGACCCAGGATGGACCGCTCGCCTGTGTATTGGTTGGGGACATCTCTACGATGCTGATCCGACTCCGCTTGGGATGGTTTCCTGTGGACGGGACTCTCGCTGCTGTCTTGGATCTGCTTTGAACTGAACTCTCGCGGCTGTGTTGGAGCCACTATGGCTTGAACTTTCACAGTATCATGTTAGACCCGCTCGACATCCATTGCTTTCGGTCCCCTAGAGGGGGGGATTGCCCACATTTGAGGTCCTCTCCAAGGTTCTCAGAGTCATCATTGTCACTGGCGTCCCACTGGGTGTGAGTTTTCCTTGCCCTTATGTGGGTTCTTCCGAGGTTGTCGCAGTCGTAGTGGTTTGTACAGTCCTTTGAGACATTTGTGATTTAGGGCTATATAAATAAACATTGCTTGATTGATTGATTGAAATACGCAGCAGGAAACGGCAATCGAACAGCAGAAAGAAAGTTTGGAGTAAACGAGAAACTTGTAAGGGACTGGCGAAAAGCGGAGACTACTATTACTGAAATGAAGAAAACTAAAAAAGCTAATCGCGGGCAAAAAGCTAGGTGGCCACAGCTCGAGGAACGAATTCACAAATGGGTGCTTGAACAGCGTGCTGCCAGGAGAGGCTTGTCAACCGTACGGTTGCGTCTCTGCACCCAGGTAGTTGCTAAGGAGATGGATATAAAAGACTTTGCGGGAGGATCTTCTTGGTGTTACCGCTTCATGCAACGCAATCGCCTCTCTATCAGAGCAAGGACAACAATGTGCCAAAAACTGCCAGCAGACTTCCAATCCAAGGTAGATATTTTCCGCAAGTTCATTGAAACGCATGAAATTTCTCAGTTGGTTATTTATGTGTCATATAACAGCCTGTTGTTCAGTATTCATTATTTATTTTAAATTGCCTTTCAAATGTCTGTTCTTGTTGGATTTTATCTAATACATTTCCCCCCAAAATGCGACTTATACTCCAGTCCGACGTATATATGTTTTTTTCCTTCTTTTTTATGCATTTTCGGCAGGTGCGACTTATACTCTGGTGCGACTTATACTCCGAAAAATACGGTATTTATTTTGTTTAAAGTTTCATGTCTTTGTAGATAAGGCTGAGACAAAGTCTGAGTTAATCGTGTTCTTTCTTGTGTCTTCCTAATTTTTTTTCCTCAGAGTTTTTAATTAACTTGAAGTGTTTTGTCAAGAGTTTATTTTGTGATTGATACATTTTCAGAATGTGCATGTTTTATTTTTGGTCAACAAAGAAAGCAATCTGACGTTACCTTTATTTTTAAGTTATCATGTATGATTTTACCAGCCTGGGCCACTTTGAAGTAGATTTTCCTTTATGTGGCCACTGAGCTAAAATGAAACGTAAAACGGCAGATCTTCTGCTTCAAACACATCATTCTATGGATCCCTCATTGCCCCAAAATGTGTCCGTCATAAACGGGAAAAGTGGACACAGAGAGCAACGCAACCCTCTTGAATAGTTTCTACTTCCGTTTTTATGGTTTGTGACATCCATGGTACGGATAATGTTTTTGTTATGTTCCGTTAGTTTTAGACTCCATTAGTTCCTGTTTTTGTGCACCCTTGTTTGTTCTAGTTATCATGGCGACTTATAATTTTCACCTGCCTCTGGTGTTTGGGACGTGCACCTGTTTCTTATCATGAGACTATTTAAACCGCCCTTGCCAGTCAGTCGGTCTGGCGACATTGCTCTTTTCATTGTTAGTTCACATTGCTCTGTTCATGCCATAGTTCATGATGCTTGTTTTCATGCCAAGTAAGTTTTGTTTATTCATGCCACAGTTTAGTGAGTTTTGTTTCTTGTCCATACTTCTGCTAAGTTGTGTTTTCGCCTTGTGCGCCTTTTTGTTCGTTCCTATTTTGACAGTGATTAATTAAAAATGTTCCATACCTTCGCGCCTGTTCCAGAGTAGTCCGTTTGCATCCCGGGAGAACAAACCCCGCAGTAAGCTGCAAACCCCCCCCCTCACTCCTTTTTTGGGTGCCAGTTCTACGATTAACTCCATTCCGCCATAAAATAGATAAACATTTCTCTATCGCTTAAAATAAAACTATTTTCCTTTAATAAAATGATACCCAAATATTTAATAGAGTCATATACAAATTAGGCTGCCGTATCCCACATTCCTGTTTTCTAAAGAGGAGATATTAAAAATAAATAAATAAAAATAGATTGTT
This sequence comes from Nerophis ophidion, assembly GCF_033978795.1. Lineage (NCBI taxonomy): Eukaryota > Metazoa > Chordata > Actinopteri > Syngnathiformes > Syngnathidae > Nerophis > Nerophis ophidion. The sequence goes on along the minus strand of NC_084631.1, from coordinate 14,150,911 downwards.
TTGAATCAATTTAGAATTGTTACAAATAGGAATCCCAATTAATTGGAAAATAAAAAAAAAATGACACCCCTGATCGATACCCACATTTTTATCGTCAATATAGTATCACCTAAAACTAAAGTAAAGTATCCAAACAGACAAGAAGTAAAGATGAAGAAAGTAACCAACTATTAACAATAAATTAGCAAGTAGGTTAATGGAATAAAACAAAAAGGAACTGAAAATGATGCATCATTTACCTCATACGTCAACAGCCAAATTACTGTAAATCCCGGACTATAAATTGCAATCTTTTTTTCCTCCGCTTTGACCCCTGCTGTAACAACAACAAAGAAAACAATCTGACGCTATCTTTATTTTTAAGTTATCATGCCATTATTTTACTAGTCCGGCCCACTTGGAAGTTGATTTTCCTTCATGTGGCCTCTGAGCTAAAATGAGTTTGACACTCCTGTTTTAGCATATCTAACGACATTCAGTTACCATTATATTAGCATTACCCTCCACTACGTTTGTACGGTATACCGGTATTAGTATAATACCGCGATACTAATGAATCATTTTCGGTACTATACCGTCTCTGAAACGTACCGGTCCCGCACCCCCCCCGCGTCGGTGTTGAAGTCATGTCGTGGCATTGCTGATTTACGTGTGTCAGAGTTATTAGTTGTTGAACCCCGAGATGCAGAGAAGGAGGCAGGCATTGAATGGGAAAACATGATTTAATTAAAACTAAACAAGAACAAACAAAAAGCATGCACGTGGGCGGAATAACAAACTAAGGGAGCTAGCACTGGAAGCTAGAAAACAAAAAGGAACTTTAGCATGGAAGCTAGTGGATAGCAAACAGAAAAACTGGAAATAACTAATGCTAACAGAAACAGCTTACCGCTACGACGACCAGGACAAAATGTAGCAAGACAGGTAGTAGCTGTAACAAAAGACACGACAGGTAGCACGACAAGAGTGATATGTGGCAACGACAATACAAATGACAATACAATGATCCAGCAACTGACACAAGACAAAGCAGTTAGAAATAGGAGCGGGCTGATTGGCGACAGGTGTGGCCAGGTGCCAATCAGCTGCAGCTGAGGAGGAACACAGCACTCAGGGAACAACACAGGAAGCTGACAAAATAAGAGCACTAGACAGGAAGTAAAGGCAGGAGATACTAAACACAGAGGAAGCAGACAAATGCAGAGGAAAAAACTAAAACATAGACAAACTGTCAGGGGAAAGCCTGACAACGAGCAGATGAGCATGTTCGGCAGCACACAATCACAGAGTACTTACAAGCAGACAGAGTGTGTGGACAGAAAATGGAGAACGGATGCACTTTGGCTTAAAACACTGAAACACCCTCAGGAAGAGGTGCTTTAAGACATGACTGGCTAGTTAGCGGCTAACGTCCATCCTCCGTCGGCAGTGTTGTAGCTACTTCTAAATCACTAATCCTCGTCTCCATGGCGACATATAAACTAAGTTTCATACAAGTATCATCCCTGCAGGATGAGGAATAGCTAAACATGCTTCACTACACACCGTAGCTCTCCGGCATAAAAATGTAAACAAACGCCATAGGTGGATCTACACCTGACATCCACTGTAATGATATCAAGTAGATAGTCAATACTACTATGACTACGTCGAAATTTTTTGGCCTCACAACATCTTCTTTTGTTTTTTTCAAATGTATATCATGTTTATAAACTCAGGAAATATGTACATGGTGGACACATGAGGACTTTGAATATGACCAATGTATGATCCTGAAACTACTTGGTATCGGATTGATACCTATATTTGTGGTATCATCCAAAACTAATGTAAAGCATCCAAACAACAGAAGTATACGTGGTTATTACACTTTAACAGAAGTGTACATAGAACATGTTAAAAGAGAAAGTAAGCAGATATTATCAATAAATGAACAAGTAGGTTAATAATTCGATTCCTACCACTTGTCCTTAATAATGTTGACAAAATAATAGGTAAATAAATGACACAATATGTTACTGCATATGTCAGCAGACTAATTAGGAGCCTTTGTTTGTTTACTTACTACTAAAAGACAAGTTGTCTAGTATGTCAATTATATATTTAAGTGAGAAACATATGTTTAATGTACACTAAGATTTTTTTATTAAAATAAAGCCAATAACGCAATTTTTTTGTGGTCCCCTTTATTTAGATTAGTGCCGAAAAGTACCGAAATAATTTTAGTACCGGTACAGGTACCAAACTATTGGTATCGGTATTATATTATTATATATCACTCAAGACTATTCTGTATGCGACTCTTGGTGTAAAAAAATGTATTCATGGAGGACCTAGGTTTACGCTAAATGTTTTTATCTGCTTAATGCACCAAAACAATTTGGGTTAGACAAGACAGGCACTTAATTAATAGGCAAATGAAGGTCCTCCTGTCACTACACTGCAGAGAAAGCCGATGTCTTTAATAGAGGTTTTATCCATTTAAGCTGTCACAAAGAGGCCGCCGCTGAAAGCTTTTAAGCGCTCTCCCCTCAGTAATGACGCACATCACAGTTGAGTCCGTGCGTACGTGTCGGAGTGGCTTTTTCGGCCCGGTAATTATGCGGAAATTGGGCTATGGCTAAGTGAATTATGACCTTGTTTCAGCAGAAGGGTTCTGAGCGAGTAGCAGCCAGGCCGGGGGCGTCCAGGGTGAGACGTTGGCCTCACGAGCTGCGAGGAAGTTCATTATGTTGAGTAGAATCACGGGAAGAAACGAGGAGTTAAAACATTTGTGATGATATTTCAGCGCATGCAGGCCTCATGCAGGTCTTTATGTCTTCCCTGGCTGTCGACTTGTGTTAGTGTTGGATTCACTGACGTCCTACAAAAACACACACACACACACATTCCTCTTCCTTTTCCTCTCCCTTTACGGCTCTCCGTCTCTGCATTGCTTCTTCCTCCCGCATCCTTGCACGACTCTCAAGTCTCTCGTTGCATCAGACCATAACCATTCCACTGCTTCTTCTTGCTTGTTTAAGAAGGATTGTGCTCCTTGGCTCCACTTCCTGGAATCCAGCAATCCCGCTGCTGCTCTTAAACAAAACTTCAGAATTTGCTCAGTGTGAATATCTTCGAGTCAGTGGAGGAATTCTTTTACGTCTGTCTTGATTGATTTCACGTGTTGCAACCTATTTAAGTCGACCGTGTTTACAGTGGTCTCATATTATTTATTATTTTTATATGTGAAGAAACGGCCCGTTAAGCTTTTCAATCTGGCCCGCCGGACATTCCCAAATAATTTTTTAGGATAGTTAAGATCAAAACTGTATCTGCCTTTATGATGTGCAGTAATGTTTTCAAATGGCCGTAAGTCTTGAACTTTACAAAGTATTTCAATGGTTGGAATCTGCGCTTTTGCATTATATACCAGTCACTAGGGTTGTACAGTATACCAATATTAGTATAGTCACGACATTGCTGGTTTTACGGGCAGACGAGCATGTTCGGCAGCGCACAATCACAGAGTACTTACAAGCAGACACAGTGTGTGGACAGAAAAGGGAGAATGGACGCATTTTGGCTTAAAAACTAACGATAAAGGTGAAGTTCTAACACTGAAACGCCCTTGGGAAGAGGTGCTTTAAGACATGGCTAGCTAGCTAGCGGCTAACGTCCATCCTCCGTCGGCAGTGTTTTAGCGACTTCTAAATCACTAATCCTCGCCTCCATAGCGACAAATAAAGTATGTTTCTTACAAGTATCACTCCTGCAGGATGAGGAATAGCTAAACATGATTCACTACACACCGTAGCTCACCGGCGTCAATACGTAAACAAACGCCATGGGTGGATCTACAACTAACATCCACTGTAATGATATCAAGTACAATAGCGTATCTAATCGATAGTATTATGATTATGTCGATATTTTTGGGCATGTTATGTTTATAATCTTAGGAAATATACTCCTTGGACACATGAGAACTTTGAATATGACCAATGTATGAGCCTGTAAAGCAGGGGTAGGGAACCTATGGCTCTAAAGACAGATGTGGCTCTTTTGATGACTGCACCTGGCTCTCAGATAAATCTTAGCAGAAATTGCTTAACATGATAAGTAATGAATAATTCCGCTGGTAGTCACAGTGTCAAAAATAACGTTCAAAATATAAAACTTTCTCATGCATTTTAATCCAACCATCCGGTTTCTACCGCACCTGTTCAAGAAGTCGCATTATTGGTAAGAAGTATTTTATTAATTGTTGGTTAGTTTCAGAATAACAACGTTATTAAAAACGAATAAGAGACTGATTATACTCTAAAAATGTTGGTGTTACTTAAAAATGCATGTATTTAGTTGTATTCATCCATCCATCCATCCATCCATTTTCTACCGCTTATTCCCTTTCGGGGTCACGGGGGGCGCTGGCGCCTATCTCAGCTACAATCGGGCGGAAGGCGGGGTACACCCTGGACAAGTCGCCACCTCATCGCAGGGCCTAGTTGTATTCAGTCTTAAAAAAATATTATATGGCTCTCACGGAAATACTTTTTAAAATATTTGGCATGTATGACTCTCTCAGCCAAAAAGGTTCCCAACCCCTGCTGTAAAGACTTGGTATCGGATTCCATCCATCCATTTTCTAACGCTTGTTCCCTTATCGGATTGATACCCAAATTTGTGGTATCATCCAAAACTAATGCAAAGTATCAAACAACAGAAGAATAAGTGATTATTAAATTTTAACAGAAGTTTAGATAAAACATGTTAAAAGAGAAAGTAAGCAGATCCATCCATCCATTTTCTACCGCTTATTCCCTTTGGGGTCGCGGGGGGGGGGGCTGGTGCCTATCTCAGCTACAATCGGGCGGAAGGCGGCGTACACCCTGGACAAGTCGCCATCTCATCACAGAAAGTAAGCAGATGTTAACAGTAAATGAACAAGTAGATTACAAAATCATTTTCTACAACTTGTTCTTAATAATTTTGACAAAATATTAGAATGGAAAATGACACAAAATGACACATATGTTACATCATACGTCAGCAGCTTATTTAAGAGCCTTTGTTTGCTTACTTACCACTAAAAGACAAGTCGTCTAGTATGTTCACTATTTTATTTAAAGACAAACTTGCAATAAGAAACATATGTTTAATGTACCCTGATATTTTTTGTTATAGGCCAATAATGCAATTTTTTTTGTGGTCCCCTTTATTAAAACAAGTAACGAAAAGTACCGAAAAGTATCAACATTATTTTGGTACCGGTACCAAAATATTGGTATTGGGACAACACTACTCATTACTATGGTAATCTAATTAGTTACTATGGTAATCTAAGTCACAGCAGCTCAGACGAGCCACCAAGCAGTGTGGGCGTGGTTTGTTTCCACAGAGTATTTCTAGATTGGCCAGCCTGAGATTTGCGTGTCCGGGACAGACACAGACAGAGATTTTTTACAACAAAGTTGTAAAGCTTCTATATACACTTCTGTTAAAATGGAATAATCACTTATTCTTCTGTTGTCTGGATGCTTTACATTAGGTTTGGAGGATACCACAAATTTAGGTATCGATCCAATACCAGGTAGTTACAGGATTATACATTGGTCTTATTCAAAGTACTCATTTGTCCAGTGAGTTTATACACAAAATATAAATCCAAAAAAAAAAAAAGATGTCGTGATGCTAAAAAATATCGATGTAATCGTAGTAGTATCGACTAGATACACTACTGTACTTGGTATCATGACAGTGGATGTTAGGTGTGGATCCACGCGGTGACGCTGGTGAGCTACGGTGTGTAGTGAAGCATGTTTAGCTATTCCTCGTCCTGCAGGGATGATACTTGTAAGAAACTTACTTTTTTTGTCGCCATGGCGGCCAGCATTAGTGATTTAGAAGTAGCTGAAACACTTCAGGCTGCGGATAGACTTCAGCCTGTAGCACGCAAGCCATGTCTTAAAGCACCTCTTCCCGAGGATGTTTCAGTGTTATAATATATCATTTATACTGTATATAATTTGTTATAATTTCACCTTTATCGTTAGTTTTTAAGCCAAAATGTGTCCGTTCCCCCTTTTCTGTCTACACACTGTGTCTGTTTGTAAGTACTTCGTGATTGTGCATGTCATGACGTGACGACGACAGGGGTTGTGGGGGATCGGTGCTTTTTAGAGGCGGTATAGTACCGAATATGATTCATTAGTATTGTGATACTATACTAATACCGGTATACCGTACAACCCTACAACTGGACAGCAGTTATCATAATGAGCTAATTTTTTACTGTTACATTAAAATATATATATCTTATCTTCAAAAACAATATTTTATAACTCACACAAAAGTACTAAAAATTGGTACTGTCGAGTACCCGTCTCGGTTCCCAGGTACCTGGAATTGGTTTGAATAGCGAGTCGACAACTGCTTATGTCGACATGAGTGATGCGAGTCTCGCTCTAGTGCAGTGGTTCTCAAATGGGGGTATGCGTACCCCTGGGGGTACTTGAAGGTATGCCAAGAAATGCAACAATGCAATATTCAGTGTTGACAGCTAGATTTTTTGTGGACATGTTCCATAAAATTGATGTTAAAGATTTCTTTTTTTTTTTGCAAAGAAATGTTTAGGATTAAGTTCATGAATCCAGATGGATCTCTATTACAATCCCCAAATAGGGCACTTTAAGTTGATGATTACTTCTATGTGTATAAATCTTATTTATAGTTGAATCACTTGTTTATTTTTCAACAAGTTTTTAGTTATTTTTATATCTTTTTTTCCAAATAGTTAAAGAAAGACCACTACAAATGAGCAATATTTTGCACTGTTATACAATTTAATAAATCAGAAACGGATGACATAGAGCGGTATTTTACTTCTTTATCTATTTTTTTCAACCAAAAATGCTTTGCTCTGATTAGGGGGTACTTGAATCAAAAAAAATGTTCACAGGGGGTATATCACTGAAAAAAGGTTGAGAACCACTGCTCTAGTCTAGTGCATTGCTGGTGATGCTCGATTAACTCATTGGTGATAGCACAGGTTTTCTCCCCAATATGTACTTTCTAATTATTACAGAGGGGTGGATACATTTGCACAGTTTATGTTCGGAAATGACCTCTCCAAAAGATGCCACACTTTGATTAACACCGGCATGTCGTTCTTGCATGCAGTTTTCGTTTTGTGTTTTGTTTACATTTCCTTTAATTTGCACTGCCATCATTGCATCATATACATAAGTCACTTATGCCTTAAGAGACTTCCAAGAGTCATCAGTGCAATAAATGTGTGTGACACAGCAGATTGCACACATAGACATAACTTGAATAACTGAAGTCTCACCGCTGTTAAAATAACCGATTGTAGCCGGAATAACATTAGCGGCGTGACACGCTTGATATGCAAAATTGGCCGCCATGCAAATGGCATTGCTGCAGACATACATCATCGTATAAATCATCACGTCCCCCACCTGCAGCACCTGCTGTGTGCGTGCGTGTGTGTGTACGATCATTCCGCGCCTGTGTAAATGTCAGCCGCTATGAATGTGGCAATAGAGGGGATGCAGAACCCCAGGACGTGAGCTGGCCTAAGTGCAAAACGCCCACGCCGACTTTCCGATGCTTCCAGGTGTGGAAATGTGCACGTCTTAGCTGTGGTGAGACAACACATGAATGAGAATTTACCATCTCTCTCACCTGGCTTTGTAATTAAAGTCCAATCATGGCTGGAGGCGGGAGCTGAGCTCTGTCTTTATTCCTGAAAGGGGGAGGAGGACGATAAATGTGTGTGTGTGTGTGTGTGTGTGTGTGTGTGTGTGTGTGTGTGTGTTTGTGTAGAAGAGGGCTTTAGGGGTTGTCGAAGTGAACATACCCCCGTTGAAAAGAATTCTGCAGAAAGGGAAATAAAGATAGTGGAGAGGTATATGGTTGTGTGGATGAAGCAGCCCTTCCGTCCCTAATATTTGCATATATATATATATATATATATATATATATATATATATATATATATATATATATATATATGTGTGTGTGTGTGTGTGTGTGTGTGTGTGTGTGTGTGTGTTCTCGTATTTCCATCCTTCTTGAGACATCAACAAGGAAAAGTACCTTCCGTATGAGGACCGGTGAACAAGTTAGGACATAAACCATTGTCCCAATACAGAAAAAACATTGCATTTGATAGAAAACGTCTCATTTGCACCCCTGGTGGTGAAATCTATCAAAATTAGGGTAGTCCCAAAAAGGAGGGATTTTTTTCAAATGGGCTGTGTGTCGGTTTTAAAAGTAAATGGTAAATGGGTTGTACTTGTAAAGCGCTTTTCTACCTTCAAGGTACTCAAAGCGCTTTGACACTACTTCCACATTCACCCATTCACAAACACATTCACACGCTGATGGAGGGAGCTGCCATGCAAGGGGCTAACCAGCACCCATCAGGAGCAAGGGTGAAGTGTCTTGCTGGGGACACAACGGACGTGACAAGGTTGGTACTATGTGGGGATTGAACCAGGGACCCTCGGGTTGCGCACGGCCACTCTCCCAACTGCGCCCCCTTTGGACAACATATGATATAACAAGTGTGTGTAAAAATTTGAAGTGCTCCCCCTCTGGCCAAAATGAATGAAAAAAATAATAAATATGTGTATAGAGACATACTGTGATAATTTGAAGTAAACAATAAAGATTAAAAAACAATCAAAAACAAAACATGAAAAAAAAAAACTCACAATGTGTCGACTTCTTTCTTATAAAATTGGGACCAATTTCTCATATTCTTTCTGTTTCTGTAGTATTGCAATATTTTGTTGTAAAATTATGACTTTTTTATGTAAAATTATTACTTTTTAATGCAAAATGGCGACAGTTGTCATATGAAATTCTGACTTTTATCACAAACTTTTTTGTTGTTTTTGTAAAATAGTGACACTTTTTAGGTAAAATTATGTTTTTTGTCATAATTTTTGCAGAGTAGAATTCTGATTATTATTATAATATTTCCCACATTTGTATGTAAATGTTCTTATAAAATTGTGACTTTTATCGAGTAAAATTATGACTCTTCATAAAATTCCCAAAATATTAAACTTTTCTTGTAAAATTGTGACTGTTATTGAGTAAAATTCCAACTTTTGTCATAATATTACACAAAGTTTTTATTTTAAAATTTTGACTTGCGTCCACTAAAATGACGACTTTTATTGTAATGTACACAATTCTAAGTTTTTCTTGTGAAATTGTGACCTTTTTCTTGTAAAATTCCAACTCAAACTTTTTATATTTGCACAGTGTGTATGTATTATTAATGTAAATAAAAATCTCTATGTATCTAGAAAGGGTGGTCCTAAAGAGAAAGGCATTTTTTAGAGGTCTCAAGAATGTAACAAATACAAGAATATGTGTGTTTGTGTGTATGTGTTCTGGCAATGCTTACTTAATGGGGACATCACTTTGTTTCACAGTCACCTTTGGGAGACCTCTGACGGTATGGGGACAAAAAAACAGGCCCCCTTAAGGGAAACCTTTTTAAATGATAGTCAGATCCATTCTGAAGATGCCAAAGTGATTTGTAAGCTTTGGCCAGTTAGCTTTGGTCCCTTCTTGGTATTGTATCAGCAAAGGGTGACTGTTTAAAATGTTTGAGGGCCGAACTGGAAGCTCTCCAAAACCGGAAATGGCCATTACGGCCTACAAAAGGAGATTGCAAGTAAAATAGTAGATTAAGAGATAATCAGCAAGACTGGTTAAGTACAACAGTTTTTTAAAATGTTCTTTATGTTCAATGCTGTTAAAAATAAAAAGTAAAACTTAAAGTTTAAATGAGTTTGGTATTTTATTTATGTGGCTTAAGGTAAAATAAGATAATCCTTTATTGATCCCACAACAGGGAAATTTGGGTGACTTTGCTTACGTGTTTGAAATATTGGTAAAAGAGAACATTTATTTTCTTGAAAAGTGAAAAATTTTTTATCCTGGCATTAATAGTCCTCTGATTCTGTATGGTATCCATCCTTAGTTAAAAGTAATATAATTTTCCAAAAACAAAATCTGGTTTAGTGTTCCTTAGGATGACATTTTCACACATCATGATTATAAAGCATTTTCACCTTAAAGTATGATTCACATTCAGAATGTTCCATCCTTCTATATATGGTAGCTGTAGTTGCAGACAACTTCATTACTGCTAAATAGCAGTTTTCAGTCATGTCACAGAAGATGCAGGATTTGCTTTAACATTTAAGTGGTGAAACTTCCTTTAAGATTACAGCTGTAGTGCTGTATTCTGAGGATCATGTCATATTTCATTAAAGACATGTATGAGCTAACTGGGCAGTGGCCATTTGACCTCATTTTTTTAATGCCTCTACAACCTGTAGAAAGGGTGGTCCCCACAAGTCATGATCAAAAACTTGGTCCCCTTTCCAAATGATAACCAGTGTGTGTGTGTGTGTGTGGGGGTGCGCGCGTTTTTGTGTTTGTGTGTATGTGTGTGAATACCCCACAGCCAAAGACATACCACCCACATACTTTACCCACATGTATTCGACCCATAAATATGCATACACTCTCCTCCTCTACCTCTCGTTCCATTTTATATCCTGCACACACACACACACACGCACACACACACACACACACATACACACACACACACACACACGCTTACTGTATATACAGGGCCAAATGCTGTCATTACCTTCCTCAAGGGACTGTATTGTTGTTTTCCCCTCCACACTCCTATAATCAGGACCAAAGGGGCAACATAAATAAAAAAATACAGTCGTCCCTTGTCAAATCGCACTCCAAATATATACACAATATGTATTTTACTTTTTCAAATCATATTATACAATATTTTGGTCCTATACTTAGACTTGAACAAACTTTATTGATCCACAAGGGTAAGGATGGAAAGGATATTGCAGGTATGATTATATATTATTAATATATTTTATATACTGTGCATTTTAAAGGATAAAAATTGCCCAAAAAATAAAAAATATATCAAAACTACAGAAGTATTGGTAGGAGTGGGCGATAAAATTATATCTATATATCGCGATAGAGACGTAATCGATGCATTTCATAAAACGTTCTATTTTTTTTTCCCCTTCTCGGTCGGTTGGCGTGAACAATGACACTCGCTCTCTGGTAACTACGAGAAACGCAGGAAGTGATCGCTGATCAGTGGGCATGACACGCTAACAGCCAATCCGGGACTAGTATCGACTATCATGTTTGGTTTTGCCATCTTGTTGGTCTCGCATCAGTCTTTATAGTTTCACCTTCATAGTTAGTTTTAAATCAAAAATACATACTTTCTCTCTCTATTGTCTTCACACTGTTTCCGCTTGTAATTGTTCTGTGTGTTTGGTCCCTCACATGCCCCCTTGGCTCATAGTACTAGCAGTGTCCTTAGAAAAAAAAAAAAAAGTACTGTTTTTTTTTTTCAAAGGCAGTATAGTACCTTTTTTAATAAATTTTTTCCGCAGTACTTAATGAGTACCGGTATATATATATATATATATATATATATATATATATATATATATATATATATATATATATATATATATATATATATGTAACCCTGGTTACACTCCTCCCTCAATGACCCATTTTACCAAACTGATGGAGAGGAAGTATGAGCAGACATTTCAAGCTGTGTAAACTGACATTAAAGCCACCCTGAGCAAAATTGTTCTGACCACTGATATGTGGACAAGTGTAGTCACCTTGGCAATACATGCCACTACATTGGAGACGAATGGAACATGAAGTCAATCTTCCTTACGACCATGCTACTAGAGGAAAGACATTCAGCATCCAACATTGCAGAATGGTTGGAATAGGTAGTAGGCAGGTTTGAAATTCCCCTAAGCAAAATTATTGCTATTGTAGGCATTGAATGGGAAAACATGATTTAATTTAAAATACTAGAACTAGAACAAACAAAGGGTACAAACAAAAAGCGCGCACATGGGCGGAATAACAAACTAAGGGTCTTTAACATAGAAGCTACCAAGAAACAAAAAAGGACCTAGCGTGGAAGCTAGCGGGTAGCAAACAGGAAAAACAGAAATGGCTAATGCTAACAGAAACAGCTGTTACAGGTAGTAGCTGTAACAAAACGACACGACAAGAGCGACATGTGGCAACGACAATACAAATGACAATACAATGATCCAGCAACTGACACAAGACAAAGCAGGTACAAATAGGAGCGGGTTGATTGGCAACAGGTGTGACCAGGTGCCAATCAGCCGCAGCATAGGAGGAACACAGCACTCAGGGAACAAGACAGGAAGCTGACAAAATAAGAGCACTAGACAGGAACTAAAGACAGGAGATATTAAACACAGAGGAAACAGACAAATGCAGAGGAAAAAAACAAAAAATAGACAAATTGTCAGGGGAAAGCCTGACAACTTGCCTTGTTATTGTTATGTTTGGCAAGTCAAAAGGACGTGGTGCCAGTATGCGTTTTAAAAAAATAAAGTATTGGAAATGATAGAAATCTAGTATGTCTTTTTTATCCGATTATTAAGGGATTGATCAAAGTAATAATCGACAGATTATCGATTATCAAATTAATCGTTAGTTGCAGCCCTAATATATATATATATATATATATATATATATATATATATATATATATATATATATATATATATATATATATATATATATATATATATATATATATGTTAGAGTGTCAGCTCTAAGATTGGTAGGTCGTGAGTTCAACCCCGGCCGAGTCATACCAAATACTATAAAATGGGACCCATTACCTCCCTGCTTGGGAGTTAAATTGGGAGTTAAATCATCAAAAATTATTCCTGAGCACAGGCACCGCTGCTGCTCACTGCTCCCCTCACCTCCCAGAGTTTGAAACCAGGAGATGGGTCAAATGCAGAGAGTAATTTCACCACACCTAGTGTGGTACTTTAACTTTATACCGTTCAATGTTACATTGCAATAAAGTTTGATGACATTTTTTTCTAGCAAAAAAACAAATGTCCACTTCAGAGGACGCTGCAAGTTCTGAATGTGTTTCGGGGCAACTCCCATCCAACAGACACATTTGCTGAAGCGCAATTGAAAAAAATGACGCCACCGGCGGCCAATCCGCCCACTCAGTGCATGTTCTTTTTTGTACTTGCATCACGTGTTGAAATTCTCCCCAGTTATCAGCTGAGATAATCAAAGGCTCCGTGACAGGCGAGTAGGCGACTCGCACATAGAGCTCGGCATCGGCCACATCTATCGGCCTCTGTTGTTCCTGGAGGCAGAAAAAAAACTCGAAGGACATAACAAGAAGGACAAAAAAATCCTCGGTGACGGAGGGCAAAGTGGAGGAAGGGAGACGGGGGATGGAATAGCGAGAGGCGGTGCCCTGCAGAACTGTGCTTCCAAAGCCGAGGTCAATTGTGATGAAAATGGCCGTTCACATGACCACAATGGCGTGTGAGTGACAGGACTAAAGCAGCATGGACCCAGCTTATCCTGATCACTCAGGGCCTTGACTGTGCTGACGGGGAGGGGTGGAATACAAAAAAAAAAAAAAAAATCACAATGCCCTGGAGATCTGTCCTTTTTTTTGGACAGGCTGGATCACAGAGCGCCCACATCCCAAAAGCTTTGGTCCCCACCACGTCCCTGACATTTCCATATCAATGCCAGCTCCGCCTGGCCTCAGCCAAGGAGCAGCGTGGCGTGCGATAGTGCCTCCTGGTTAGCGGCGCTCCGCCGTCCAGCAGGGAGTCGCTGCTAACTCCATGCAGATGAACTCAGGGTCTGGCAACCCTTTTCACATCCGAAACATACATTCCATGATGAGCGTGACCTGATTTAGGTTCCTTCCAAAAAAAAAAAAAAGTCACATTGTCAGGGGTGCAACACGGGCCTATTAATTTTTGGTGACAGCCGCTCCCTTGTCGCAGCTCCCTCAAGGAGATCCGTGAACTTGGAGTCATTAAAACAAAATGTTCAGGACAAAAAATTACCCTGCTGCCTTTTTGGCGGATTTCTGCTTCCCTGCACAGCTGCTTGGCTACATTTCAGCCTATTGCACTTTACTCCCCAGTTAAAGTTCAAGTTAAAGTACCAATGATTGTCACACACACACTAAGTGTGGTGAAATTACCCTCTGCATTTGACCCATCACCTTGTTCCACCCACCTGGGAGGTGAGGGGAGCAGTGAGCAGCAGCGGTGGCCGCGCCCGGGAAACATTTTGATGATTTAACCCCAAATTCCAACCTTTGATGCTGAGTGCCAAGCAGGGAGGTAGTGGGTCCAATTTTTATATTCTTTGCCGGGGTATGAACTCACGACCTACCCATCTCAGGGCGGACACTCTAACCACAAGGCTACAATTACACATTTTATACCGACATTAATTCCACAAAAGGCTTAGTTGTGGATGGTTTCTCATAGGGCTGGGCGATAAGACGATAATTTACAGTGGAACCTCGATGTACAATCCTAATTGTGTGAATGCCTGGCTTTCAGCTAACTTCCTGACTCTAAATGAAGACAAAACAGAAGTCATGTTGTTCGGTCCAAGTCGCTCTCCCTCCCCCAACGTTGACCTCGACACTCTGACCCCGTATCTCAGCGACTGTGTCACGGACCTGGGGGTAAAGTTCGACTCAGATTTTAAATTCGAAAAACAAATCAGCAGCGTCGTTCAAAAAAGCTTTTATCAATTACGCCAAATAGCGAAAGTGAAACCGCTTCTGTCAGGACATGACCTTGAGAAATTAATTCACGCCTTTATCTCGAATCGTTTGGACTACTGAAATGCCCTGTATGTCGGCATTAGCAAGGCCTCCCTCGCCCGCCTACAACTCGTGCAAAACTCTGCTGCTCGTCTGCTAACACAGACCTGCAGACGTGAGCACATCACCCCTATATTAGCGTCCCTTCACTGGCTCCCTGTGCGTTATCGAATCAATTTTAAACTCCTTCTATTTGTTTTTAAATGTCCAAACAACCTCGCGCCAACATATCTATCCGACCTCCTTCAGCCTTACCGCCCCACTCGATCCATAAGATCAGCCGATCAGCTGCTACTGACGGTCCCTGACACAAGGCTGAAGCTTAGAGGTGACAGAGCTTTCGCTGCTGCTGCTCCCAAGCTCTGGAACGACCTACCTCTGAGTGTTGGACAAGCCTCCTCTCTTCCTGTTTTTAAATCTCTCTTAAAAACATACTTTTATTCATTGGCTTTTAACACTAAGTGATATCCATCCTGCAATGGCGCCCCATTATACACCTGCTGTGAACCTGTTTTTATGTTTTATTTATTTATTTCTTATCATGTTCTGTTTGTGTTGTGTTGTTTGCTCTTTTAACCTGCCCATTGTACAGCACTTTGGCTACCCCTGTGGTAAATTTTATATGTGCTTTATAAATAAAGTTGATTTGATTTGATTTGATTTGATTTGAATGTTCCAAAGCATTCACACATATTGTTGATTTGGTTTTTATCCAGGCTGTCACTGAATATTGCTGCATTTAGCTTTCCCTCTATCCTGACTAGTCTCCCAGTTCCTGTCGCCGAAAAACAACCCCACAGCATGATGCTGCCACCACCATGTTTCACTGTAGGGATGGTATTTTCCCCGGTAATGAGTGGTGCCTGGTTTCTTCCAAACTAGATGCCTGGTATTTATGCCAAAGACTTCAATCTTTGTCTTATCAGACCAGATAATTTTGTTTCTCTCGATCTGGGAGTCTTTAAGGTGCATTTTGGCAAATTGTTTACTAAGAATTGGCTTCTGTCTGGTCATTATGCCATACAAGCATGATTGGTGGATTGCTGCAGAGATGGTTGTCCTTCTGGAAGGTTCTCCTCTCTCCACAGAGGAATGCTGTAGCTCTGACAGCGTGACCATCGGGTTATTGGTCACTTCCCTGACTAGACTGATGAATACAAAAATGTTAAGAGACATCCTGGATAAAAACCAACACTTCCCATCCAACCTGATGAATTTGGAGAGGTGCTGCAAAAAGGAAAGGGGTGAAACAGCCCAAAGACAGGTGTGCCAAGCTTGCTGCCAAAGGTGCATTAAGTATTGAGCAAATGGTATGAATATGTATGCACATGTGATTTTTATTTTTTTTTATTTTTAATACAATTGCAAAAAATATTACATTGCTGTTTTTTTTATATCTAAATGTGGTGCTGAGTGTACAACAACGGGAAATAAAATGAACTTTTTTGCTGTGGTTTATCCATTATACAGTGTTCAATACCGGGTAGAGCGGGACATACATTAGGTCAGGAAAAAAAACACAGAGGCTATTTCATCCCTACAAGCCTGTTTCACAGGTTCCTTGCTATTTAGGGGATTTTATCCCCTGAATCCCTGAAGAGCAGGCACACCTGTGAAACAGGCATATAGGGATGAAATAGCTTTAACAATCTCCCTTTTTATGCAAACAACACAACGAAAACAGCAGACTATGTCAACATGCACGCACACACAGAAGTCTCGTTGGTGCTCTCCAAAACATTAGCAACCATGTTTCAACAATAACAACCAAAGAACGAAAATCATTTTCCATTGTGTCGGCGAATATTTATGGCATTTTTTGAACTCTTTGGGAGTTTTCCATGCGGCTTCACGGTGGCAGAGGGGTGAGGGCGTCTGCCTCACAATACGAAGGTCCTGAGTAGTCAGGGTTCAATTCCGGGCTCGGGATCTTTCTGTGTGGGGTTTGCATGTCCTCCCCATGAGTGCGTGGTATTCCGGCTTCCTCCTGTGTGAATGTGAGTGTGAATGTTGTCTGTCTATCTGTGTTGGCCCTGCGATGAGATGGCGACTTGTCCAGGGTGTACGCCGCCTTCCGCCCGATTGTAGCTGAGATAGGCACCAACGCCCCCCGCGACCCCAAAGGGAATAAGCGGTAGAAAATGAATGGATGGATGGATGTTTTCAATGCTTGACATTTCCTTTTCTTGCTGCCTTGATAGCTGGATGATTAGAATCAGAGGAAAGATACATTTGAAATAAAAATCCACCCATCCATCCATGTTCTACTGCTTATTCCCTTTGGGGTGGCGGGGGGGCGCTGGTGCCTATCTCAGCTACAATCGGGCGGGAAGGCGGGGTACACCCTGGACAAGTTGCCACCTCATCGCAGGGCCAACACAGATAGACAGACAACATTCACACACAGATTCACACACTATGGCCAATTTAGTGTTGCCAATCAACCTATCCCCAGGTGTATGTCTTTGGAAGTGGGAGGAAGCCGGAGTACCTGGAGGGAACCCACGCATTCACGGGGAGGAAATGCAAACCCCACACAGAAAGATCCCGAACCCGGGATTGAACCCTGACTACTCAGGACCTTTGTATTGTGAGGCAGACACACTAACCCCTCTTCCACCGTGAAGCCCTGAAATAAAAATGTTTACATTTATATATTTTTCTCCTTGTTCTTAATGGGTCATAAAAATATCAATAATCATCAATATCGACTTTTATAAAACATTTCTATCATGATACAGCTTTCAGCCATATCACTCAGCCCTTATTTGTGAGATTTTGTATAGGTTTTTTCTTTGGTGCTAAAAGTGTCTCTATTGCCTTCATCATCATAATGTGAATGGCATCAGTTGCTGCCAATTAACAGTCAGAGCTGGCAGTTCATTTGTGTGAATACTTAACATCCAAAGTGCGTGATGGCGTAATGACTCCTGAGAACTGCTTAGTTGCTTTGTGTTCGCAGACATTGCAGCAGCTGGGAGTCGGGCGCTGGGACCACACCATTGCTCGACTCCAGGGCCCCCCCAGTATTAGTGGGGCATAAATAACTCACTTGCACATCTCTGCTTGCTGACTACATCATTAAGCGTGTGTGCGTTGTGTGTTTCACAGCAGCAGTAGTTTTTAGCAGCAGTGCCACAAGTAGGATTTTGCAATAAACTGCACTGCACACATCTGGGAAAAAATTAAAGCAGAAGTACAAAACTATTACATTATGTTTTCTACTTCTGAATTTTTTGATTTTGGCATACTTGCAAAAAAAGTTTTTTTATTTGATGGATTTTTAATTAAATTGTAAAGTGTACAGTATAATTTTGTACTCGTCAATGGGAAGTACACACATGTGAAATTATACCGTGTGTCAGTGGTTCTCAAATGGGGGTACGCATACCCCTAGGGGTACTTGAAGGTATGCCAAGGGGTATGTGAGATTGTTTTTTAAATATTCTAAAAATAGCAACAATTCAAAAATCCTTAATAAATATATTCATTGAATAATACTTCAACAAAATATTAATGTAAGTTCATAAACTGTGAAAAAAATACAATGCAATATTCAGTGTTGACAGCTAGATTTTTTGTGGGCATGTTCCATAAATATTGATGTTAAAGATTTCTTTTTTTGTGAAGAAATGTTTAGAATTAAGTTCATGAACCCAAATGGATCTCTATTACAATCCCCAAAAATGGCACTTTAAGTTGATGATTACTTCTATGTGTGGAAATCTTTATTTATAATTGAATCACTTGTTTATTTTTCGACAAGTTTTTAGTTATTTTTATATCTGTTTTTTCCAAATAGTTCAAGAAAGACCACTACAAATGAGCAATATTTTGCACTGTTATACAATTTAATAAATCAGAAACTGATGACATAGTGCTGTATTTTACTTCTTTATCTCTTTTTTTCAACTAAAAATGCTTTGCTCTGATTAGGGGATACTTGAAATAAAAAAATGTTCACAGAGTAAACATCACTGAAAAAAGGTTGAGAACCACTGCCGTATGTTATAGTTTTTATTATTCTATTCTGACATACTTTGAAGCATTTTTCTATTTTAATTTATTTTAGAATTAAATTGTAAATTTGATGTATGTTATTTGTTATTTGTCCATGGGAAAATGTTAAATTGTGTTTTCTAATTTTGAATCTTTTCTAAATATGAATTTTTTACTGTTTTATTTGATCGATTTTAATTGAAATTGTAAATTTTACTTTGGATTTTATTTTTTGTTTGTGTTCACTTACACATTTTTGTTTTGTAGGAATATAATTAAATTTGAAATCGGTAATTGAAAATAAAAGTACACAATTTGAGTAGTTTTTTGGAATGTCTTATTTTTGTTGCACTCTAATCAATTTCAGTCAGTTTTTGTTTTGAAATATGTATTTTATATGAAACATTAATTTTGGTCTTTCAGATTTTTTCAAAAAATGTAAAATTATGTTTTCTAATTTCAAATCTTTTATTTTGATACCCTTTAAAAATATTTTACCATTCTGTTTGATCAATTTTACATAAATTATAAGTTTCATGTTGTATATTGTTTTTTATGTGTTTATTTAGATAAAAAATATTTGAGATAATCTAAAAAAGGTCATTGAAATCAAAAAGGCATACATTTTTCTTATATCTGAGTGTAACTGTAATTAAGTGAAATTGTTTTTGTTTTAAAATATTTATTTTGTTCACTTTAATTATGTTATTTCATATTTGTTTCCACAATTAAAATATTTTATTCAATTCCGTCACACTATTTAATTTTTTTGGAGGGGGTCGGGGGGATTTTATTAATTTACCATTGATGTATAATTTATTTTTGTCCTTACATTTTGTTTCTTTGTTTTTGCCGAAGAAGGCAATGCAAAAAGCAGTCAATAAATTCAACTGCATTTCAATAAAAGCATACTGTGTTAACTGAAATAATGCTGTTAAATGACAGTGTTAAATTAAAAGTCAATAACTGATAAAACTGGTTAATTAAGGATTAGAATAATTTAATTTTGATTATTTTATTTTTTGTTATATATAGCCTATATATATGTACTGTAAATGTTTGTGTGCGTATGTTTGTGTATATATACATATGTATGTTGTATATGTATGTATATATATTTATATGTGTGTGGATATGTATGTAAATATGTGCATACGTGTGCATAATACAGTAATATAATTGGTATATAATTGATAATTAATTTAATTGGATATTAACAGTATTTAAAAATTTTACTTCGACCTTGTTTACTTCTATGACGACCTTTTTGAAGTTTTTTAGTCAATCAAAAATATCCAGCAGGAAAAATGGGCCAAACATGGATTAGTGTGGAGTTTTTTTTGTTTTTTTCCTTTATGCCTTGCAATTGTATTTGTATTATATTTGTTTATTTGAAAGACAATGTGCAGTTACATTAGAAAGATGGCTGCAGCAGATTTAGCACCATGCTAAATTTCATCTGTAGTCTTTTCATGGCACATTTAAAATCCAGAATTAAAATGACACAAGATTAAAAATACATAACAAACTTAAAGGCCTGCTGAAATGAGATGTTCTTATTTAAACGGGGATAGCAGGTCCATTCTATGTGTCATACTTGATCATTTCGCGATATTGCCATATTTTTGCTGAAAGGATTTAGTAGAGAACATCCACGATAAAGTTCGCAACTTTTGGTTGCTAATAAAAAAGCCTTGCCTTTACCGGAAGTCGCAGTCACTGGGTGTAGAGCTCCTCACATCCTCACATTTTTTACAATGTGAGCCACCAGCTGTAAGAGCAATTCTTACCGAGAAAGCGACAATTTCCCCATTAATTTGAGCGAGGATGAAAGATTTGTGGATGAGGATATTGATAGTGAAGGACTAGAAAAAAACAAAACAAAAAAAAAGTTAAAAAACAAAAAACAAAACAAAAGAACAGGCAAGGGCAAGTGAGAGCGATTCAGATGGTTTTAGACACATTTAGTAGGATAATTGTGGAAAATCCCTTATCTGCTATTGTGTTGCTAGTGTTTTAGTGAGATCAAATAGTACCTGAAGTCGGAGGGGTGTGGCCACGGGTCTCTTGACGCCAGAGACTCTGAGGGAAGTCACACAGCTACATGAACGGCGCAAGCTCCGCTGATCTCCGGTAAGAGGCGACTTTATACCACAATTTTCTCACCGAAAACTGCCGATAAACATGTAGTCAGGATCCATGTTCGCTTGACCGCTCTGATCCATGGTAAAGCTTCACCTCCGAGAATTTTAAACAAGGAAACACCTGCTGTGTTTGTGTGGCTAAAGGTTAAAGCTCCATCTTTCTACTTTGACTTCTCCATTATTAATTGAACAAATTGCAAAAGATTCAGCAACACAGATGTCCAGAATACTGTGTAATTATGCCATTAAGGCAGACTACTTATAGCTTGGATCGGGCTGGAAAATAATGTCCGCTACAACCCGAGACGTCAAACACACGCGTCATCATACGGGTCATCATACCGCGACATTTTCAACACAACACTTCGCGGGAAATTTAAAATTGCAATTTAGTAAACTAAAAAGGCCGTGTTGGCATGTGTTGCAATGTTAATATTTCATCATTGATATATAAACTATCAGACTGTGTGGTGGGTAGTAGTGGGTTTCAGTAGGCCTTTAAATTCCATAATGAAAAGCCATTTAAAATATAAGTGCAACAGGTAGAGAAAGTGTGAGCTACATTATTTTAACTGCACAATTTAAAGTGCAGGATTATATAAAGTGCAACCGTTTTCATCCACATAAAAGCATACAGTGCAGTAGCCATCAGATGCTACCCACACGGGTATCATCAAGTAGCTTTATACCCCTTTGGTACTGCATAGGTAAACAAGATGGCACTATTACACGATTAGACTGGTACCTTGCGGGTACCGTCTGATAACCTAGATACCCGCTTGGTATTTAAATGTAATGGGTGTCATTTAAAAAAAAACATCTAATACCCACAAAGTACAGTGAGCTGGTTGTATTACGTGTGACATGTTTTTTGACTTTTTGTGCTAGTTGAATTTATTTAATTTTGTGTGTGCCATGTCTTGGGATGGTTGTTTTGATTGGGTCAATATAAGTAAATGCTTTGCATTATACCGTGAGCAGGTTGTGTTACAAATGACATGTTTATTGACTTTTTGCGCTGGTTGGATTTTCTTTCTTTCTACGCCATGACTTGGGAAAGTTGTTTGGATTGGGTCAATATAATGCTGTGCATAGCATTCCAGAAAGTACACTCCTATATCACAGGCCTGAGTCACTCACATTGACCAAAGGTTGGCGACAACTATGCACCTATTCGAATTAGAGATGTCCGATAATATCGGACTGCCAATATTATTGGCCGATAAATGCTTTAAAATGTGATATCGGAAACTATCGGTATCGGTTTCAAAAAGTCAAATTTATGACTTTTTAAAACGCCGCTGTACGGAGTGGTACACAGACAATGGGAGAAGTACAGAACGCCAATAAACCTTAAAGTTACCGCCATTGCGTGCCGGCCCAATCACATTATATCTACAGGTTTTCACACACACACGCACGCACGCACGCACGCACACACACACAAGTGAATGCAAGCATACTTGGTCAACAGCCATACAGGTCACACTGAGGATGGCCGTATAAACAACTTCAACACTGTACAAATATGCGCCACATTGTAAACCCACACCAAACAAGAATGACAAACACATTTCGGGAGAACATCCGCACCGTAACACAACATAAACACAATATAAACCCCTTGCAGCACTAACTCTTCCGGGACGCTACAATATACACCCCCGCTACGCCCTAGCCCCCCACCTAAACACCCCCCTAACTCCGCCCACCTCAACATCCTCATGCTCTCTCAGGGAGAGCATGTCCCAAATTCCAAACTGCTTTTTTGAGGCATGTTAAAAAAAATAATGCACTTTGTGACTTCAATAATAAATATGGCAGTGCCATGTTGGCATTTTTTTCCATAACTTAAGTTGATTTATTTTGGTGAACCTTGTTACATAGTTTAATGCATCCGGCGGGGCATCACAACAAAATTAAGCATAATAAAGTTTCAATTCCACGACTGTATATATCGGTATATATATCGGCATCGGTTGATATTGGTATCGGTAATTAAGAGTTGGACAATATCGGAATATCAGATATCGGCAAAAAAGCAATTTTTGGACATCTCTAATTAGAACCAATGGTCAAGAACCAATGTGTAAATGTGTAGAATGTTTGTTGAACTTGTGCCGTCTCGCGGGAGCCAAATTGAAGACGTCGTAGTTTGGACACCCCTGCTTTTAGTCTTTTGAAGTCTTAAAATTAAGGGTTGCACAATTTGTAATAGAAAATAACCTATGTTTATATAAAATATCCTATGTTCACTAAAATGATGCTTTAAATAAAAATACTAGAAGGCAGTATTTAATTTCACTACTCTACACCATGGTTCTCAACCTTTTTTCAGCGATGTACCCCCTGTGAACATTTTTTAATTCAAGTACCCCCAAATCAGAGCAAAGCATTTTTGGTTGAAAAAAAAAGAGATAAAGTAGTAAAATACAGCTCTATGTCATCCGTTTCTGATTTATTAAATTGTATAACAGTGCAAAATATTGCTCATTTGTAATGGTCTTTCTTGAACTATTTGAAAAAAAAGATATAAAAATAACTACAAACTTGTTGAAAAATGAACAAGTGATTTAATAATAAATAACGATTTCTACACATAGAAGTAATCATCAACTTAAAGTGCCCTCTTTGGGGATTGTAATACAGATCCATCTGGATTCATCAACTTAATTCTAAACATTTCTTCACAAAAATTAAGAATTCTTTACATCAATATTTATGGAACATGTCCACAAAAAATCTAGCTGTCAACACTGAATATCGCATTGTTGCATTTTTTTTCACAGTTATATTCATATTTTGTTGAATTATTATTCAATAAATATATTTACAAAGGATTTTTGAATTGTTGCTATTTTTAGAATATTTTAAAACAATCTCACTTACCCCTTGGCATACCTCCAAGTGCCCCCAGGGGTACGCGTTCCCCCATTTGAGAACCACTGCTCTACACCAACCTCCAATTGCTGCAATCAATGCATCCATCCATCCATCCATTTTCTACCGCTTATTCCCTTTCGGGGTCGCGGGGGGCGCTGGTGCCTATCTCAGCTACAATCGGGCGGAAGGCAGGGTACCCCCTGGACAAGTCGCCACCTCATTGCAGGCAATCAATGCAGTAAAACGTTATTCCTTTTAATTCCTATGGAGAGTCTCCAACTTTGCAACACACAACACAATGCAGTGCTGGCTTCTATTTATTTTCGTATAGTTTTTTTTTTATATCGAAAACGAGCCATAGGATTGAAGGTAAGATTGAAGGAGAACTGTGGAGAAAATCAATAACACACACACACCAAAAAAGTCAAAACAAGAAAAAGTCCAAACTTTGCAGTGCAGATGGGAGGAGATATTGGCAGTGGACGTCATGCTTTGTCACTGGCAATCGGAGGTGGCGGGCGAGATGCTGTTTGATGTCCTAGACTTGTTTTAATCCGTCAGTCAGCACACACACACACACACACACACACACACACACACACACACACACACACACACACACACACACACACACACACACACGCATACACACACACACACACACACACACACACACACACACACACACACACACACACACACACAGCCTGCATTCCCTCGCTGTAAGAGGTTATCATGCATCGTCAGGTGCCAGACCGATTCAGCAACAGATTTGTCATTTCTAATTAGGAAGAAAAGAAGGAGTGTTTTCCTCTCTCACCTTTCTATCCAATACTCAGGATGATTCTCTGGGTATTGACAAACACACACACACACTGACACATGTTTGATGGGCCAAGTTTGATTCCATTAAGCCGAGTTAGTCAGCGAGGTGACGGGCTGAATGTTGATGGCCCCTTGGAGCCAAATGGCATCTAAAGCAGACACTCATAACTAATTATCTCTCACACACACGCACACACACACAAACACACGGTGCCTATCTGGTCTTGGGTGTCTCTGTGGTCACGGTCTTCGCAGCTTTGAGTCGCGGTCACGGTTAAAGAGGCGACGCCAGTGTGGAGTCTTAAGACGGCCTGGGGGGGAGAGGTGAGGATAATAGCAAAAAGGGGTTAATTGTGGGGGTGAAGGTCTGGGTTGTGGGGGTTAAGGCAAAGTCTGAATGTGGTTCTTCGGCGTGTCTCCATCCCTGCGCCATTGATGCATTCTCATGCTAAGTGTATGGCAATGGCCAGCTGAACCGGTGTCTGAGAGCACACGGTCTTTTTTCATATGCATATCTGTCTTTATGTGCATGTCGGTCTCTTGTCCGACTTGCTCCGTATGAATGCACCGGACATTTATTTGAAAAAAAACTCTATACAGTATATGACTGTGCCTTAGATTTTATTACTGGTAGTGGCAACCTTGCCCACCATTGCACTTCATATGCAAAGGCAACCTGTCCATCTTGGCAGTGTTGCCAACTCCTCACAAAGAATATTCTGGACCACAGGGAACACGGGAATATAATATGCCGATGAGCGGGTCTAGTCAGGTTTAATGTCATTCAAAAGGCGCATCGGATAATAGAGCGCAGTAAAAGAGTCATATTATTATTATTTTTTTATAAATGTAAAACACTTCCTTGTGGTGTACACAACATGTAATGGTGGTTCTTTGGTCAAAATGTTGCATAGGTTATGTTTTACCGATTATCTTCAAGCCGCTGTGTGACAGTCGCTTCCGGATGCGCCGTTTTGTGGCCGGTCTTATTTACGTCATGGCGTAGTGCAGGGGTCGGGAACATTTTTGGCTGAGAGAGCCACAAAGCCAAATATTTTAAAATGTATTTCCGTAAGAGCCAGATAATATTTTTTTAACACTGAACACAAATAAATGCGTGAATTTTTAAGTAAGACCAACATTTCCAGAGTATACTAGGTTTCTTATTCTTTGTAATAGCATTGTTATTCTGAAGATAACTTTGGAGGGGGCGTGGCCTGCCGGCCTGCAGTGAACTGAGGTGTGCCAGGACCGGCCTCTGAATAAGCGACAGGTGCGTAGACGGCCCACCTGGGCCTTGTTATCTAATCACCTGTCGCTCTGTTATAAGCAGCAGCCAGGAGGAGAGACGGGGTTGGGGCTGGAGCCAGAGCGCGAACGAAAACGAAAGAGAAAAAGACAATTGCTGGAAAGCAACTGAGAGACTTATTGAAAAATAAAACAATATTGTAACCCTGAAACAGGGTCTCATGTCGGTGCTTGGTGGTTTGAAGAACACCCAGGAGGGAAAGCCCCACACTAACCAAGAATAAATAAATAACTTCTTACCATTAACGCAACTTCCTGAACAGGTGCGGTAGGAAACGGATGGATGGATTAAAAATGCATGAGAATGTATTATATTTTGAACATTATTTTTAACACTGTGATTACAAGTGGAATTATTCATTATTTATCGTGTTAAGCAATGCCAGCTCAGATTTATCCGAGAGCCAGATGCAGTCATCAAAAGAGCCACATCTGGCTCCAGAGCCATAGGTTTCCTACCCCTGGCTTAGTGGGTAGAGCGGCCGTGCCAGAAACCTGAGGGTTGCAGGTTCGCTTCCCACCTATTAACATACAAATCGCTGCCGTTGTGTCCACTTCACCCTTGCCCCCGGTGTCGCTCACACTGGTGAATGAATGATGAATGAATGATTGGTGGTGGTCGGAGGGGCCGTAGGCGCAAACTGGCAGCCACGCTTCCGTCAGTCTACCCCAGGGTAGCTGTGGCTACAGATGTAGCTTACCACCACCAGGTGTGAATGAATGATGGGTTCCCACTTCTCTGTGAGCGCTTTGAGTATCCAACAATAGAAAAGCGCGATATAAAATCTAATCCATTATTATTATTATTATTATTATCATTATACGTGGCAGAGTCTTCTCCCCGTCATCTTTTTTCTGTGACGGTGTAGCGTGCAAGAACAGGGGTTGGAAGAAGTGTAGAAAGATGGAGCTAACTGTTTTAATAACATTCAGACTTTACTTAAATCAATAACGGAGCAGCATTTCCTCATCCGGAAACAATCACGTTTCCTGTAAAAAACGTCCGACCGGAACTCTAATAACTAAAGTTCTTTGGGTGAGTAATGTAAACTCACTACACCGGTATGTTTTAGCGATTTCATGGCGAGTTTACTGACAGATATAAGTAAGAACTTTCCACTTCTTTATATTAGAAATGGCAACAGCGGAGGATGAATGTCACATAACAAGAAGATAGAGAAAAAGAAAAGGTTATATACTACGGTGTCGGCACGTGCACAATTTTTCAGCACTCATGCAGATCCCAAATACATATCAGCAGGTACCAGAAGGTAAGAAAAGTTGCTTTTGCAAAATATTGCGAAACAAAAGGCCAGATAATATGTCCTTATACACACACCCTAATAATACTCGTATGTTGAAGCACAGTACAATCCATAAAGCGGTACGGCTTCATAGCTTATCAAAGTCGTACTAAAACATTTTGATAGATTTTTGAGCGCTGTGTGTAATGTTCTATATTTTCAATGGAACATTTAAAATGTTGGTGTTGTTTACTTGAGTCATATTGCAGCCTAAACATATCTCTTATGTGTGACTGATCACACTTATCATTTCACCATGTACCGAATAAAATAGCTTTGAGGTCAGTAAGCACAACCAAAATGATTATGTACATTAGGCGCACCGGGTTATAAGGCGCACTCTCGAGTTTTGAGAAAATGTAAGGATTTTAAGCCTTATAGTCCAAAAAATACGCTAATTTATGGAAATGGACGCTGTAGGAGAGATACAAAAGGGAATTTAAAACTGCAGATTACATTTATTCTTTTAATTATTAGTTTTTTTTTAATCAATTTTGTTCTGCATTGATAAATGATAGAGTATCGAATTTGACCAAACGAATGGAGGGTTGTGATATTCACTAACGAACCATACCTAATGACTGGCTCATTAACATGAACGATGGAATTGGGACGTTGCAGTGATTTTTATCTCGCTCTTTAAGCCAAGGCGGAAAACCGTGGCAGCTTTGCACATGAGCCTTTCATTTGCAGTCTGGAGGCGCGTGGATCTCCTCCCTGCCGAGGTGTTTAACTTTTGTCACAGAGAGACACACACACACACACACACACACACGCACGCATGCACGCACGCACACACACACACACACACACTCACACACACATACAGACAATTTCGGGCTGAGTAAGTGACTGAAGCTGTGTACAGTAAGTAAGTAAAATTAGGTGATTTATTTAAGTGTGACAGTCAAGAAACCTTTGCATTTAAAGTCCCAGTCAAAACTTTCAACTCGGAACTCGGAAATTCCGACTTCCCACTTCAAATGGAACGCACCATAAAAGTCCAGAAAACAAATCTCTGTAATTCCCTCCCTGTGAGGTTCTCCGCTCTGCTAGTTGATGACGCGTTTACCTCAAGTCTCAACAAACGTCTCCAATAACACCAGAAGAAGTTGCTAGATTTGTCGCTAGTACTGTAGCTGTTATAGTAAATGGTAAATGAGTTATACTAGCATAGCGCTTTTCTACCTTCAAGGTACTCAAACCGCTTTGACACTATTTCCACATTCACCCATTCACACACACATTCACACACTGATGGCGGGAGCTGCCTTGCAAGGCCCTAACCAGGGCCTTGCAGTGTCCTCAGTGCCATGGACAGCGGCGGTGACTTTTTCTACTACAGGCAACGCTGACTGCACCTCCCTCAAACCATGTTTTAAAGCCCCTCTTGCAGAGCAGCCTTTCAGTGTTATAACTTCACCTTTACCGTTAGGTGTTAAGCCAAAATGCTTTCATTCTCCTTTTTCTGTAGACACACCATGTCTGCTTGCAAGTACTCTGTGCGTGTGTGTCGGCGATCATGCTCCTCTGCTTGTAAAACTTTCATGATGTGACGGCCGCGCGTCCTCATGAAGTAAAAAAAAAAAAAAAGAAGGGAAGAGGGATTTTTTAGAGGCACTATAGTACCGTTTAGGATTCATTAGTACTAGAGACTGCGATGAGGTGGCGACTTGTCCAGGGTGTATCCCGCCTTCCGCTTGTAGCTGAGGCACCAGCGCCCCCTGTGACCCCAAAGGGAATAAGCGGTACAAAATGGCTGGATGGCTAGTACTAAAGATGTTCGATAATGGCTTTTTTGCCGATATCCGATATTCCGATAATGTCCAACTCTTAATTACCGATACCGATATATACAGTCGTGGAATTAACACATTATTATGCCTAATATTGTTGTGATGCCCCGCTGGATGCATTAAACAATGTAACAAGGTTTTCCAAAATAAATCAACTCAAGTTATGGAAAAAAATGCCAACATGGCACTGCCATATTTATTATTGAAGTCACAAAGTGCATTATTTTTTTTAACATGCCTCAAAACAGCAGCTTAGGATTTGTGACATGCTCTCCTATAGAGAGCATGAGGAGGTTAAGATGGGTGGAGTTGAGGTGGGGGGTGGGGGGGATGCATGCAAGGTCTAAACCATAATACTTGCAAATGAGACAAAGCAAATGTATGAAATCAAGAATAACAACTATAGCCAGGATCGGTAACATAACATCCCATCCATCCATTTTCTACCGCTTTTTTTTTGATGGGGGGGTCACTGGGGATGCTGGAGCCTATCTCAGCTGCATTCGGGCGGAAGGCGGGGTAGACCCTGGACAAGTCGTCACCTCATCGCAGGGCCAACACAGATAGACAGACAACATTCACACTCACATTCACACACTAGGTCCGATTTAGTGTTGCCAATCAAGCTGTCGGTATCATAACATCCATTTATCCATTTTGTACCGCTTGTCCCTTTTGGGGCTGCGGGGGGTGCTGGAGCCTATCTCAGCTGCATTTAAGCGGACTGCGGGGTACACCCTGGACAAGACGCCACCTCATCGCAAGGCCAACACAGATAGACAGACAACATTCACACTCACATTCACACACTAGGGACCATTTAGTGTTGCCAATCAAGCAGTCGGTATCAAAACATCCATCTATCCATTTTGTACCGCTTGTCCCTTTTGGGGTCGCTGAGGATGCTGCAGCCTATCTCAGCTGTATTCGGGCGGAAGGCGGGGTAGACCCTGGACAAGTCGTCACCTCATCGCAGGGCCAATACAGATAGACGGACAACATTCACACTCTAGGGCCAATTTAATGGTGTTAATCAACCTATTGGTATCATAACATGTAACTGTTGAATGTTAAATACATAAAATATATATTAGATTGTTAAATAAATGTGTATTATGGCCCTGTGATGAGGTGGTGACTTGTCCAGGGTGAACCCCGCCTTACACCCGATTGCGGCTGAGATAGTCTTCAGCACCCCACGCGACCATGATAGGGACAAGCGGTAGAAAATGGATAGATGGATACACGTAAATGCACCCAAAAGTACCAATTATTGGTGCAAGCTTCACAAAGTGGGTTAATCGATCAATTCCAAGTTGACCGTTAGCACCTTTACCAGAGTCAAAAGGTGCAGAAATGAGGGTACCACAGTAGCAACAAGCTATCGTTCCCCTAAAAGCGCTGCCTAGTCCACATGCGTGTTGAGAATGTTCGGCTTGTGTGCCCCCACGCTCCCTATGCAATGTTCCTCGTCTTTGTTTGCCGTGTGTTCCGGTCCCCAAACCGATTAACGCCGTGAAATTCCACACGCATTGTCAGGCGGCGGGGAGTCTCACATGTGGATGAAAGGTGCACGAGGAAAGCGCACACATTCAATAACCCGACAAGGTGGGGAGTCGGAGAGGCCGGTTAATGACTGCCGGGGACTGAAAGGGAGCACAACTGTGGCGATGTCAAGGAGTCATGACAGATGCTGATTTGTTACAAAAAAAAAAAAAACAGACAAAAAAGAACGCCTCACTCACAGGTTTATTGTCATGAACAAAAAAAGAGGAACATTGATGCACCTCCTTCGTTCTTTCCTACAAAGACACACATACTTGGATTTTATCCCCATTGATCTCAGGAAATATCACCTTAAATTGACCTCGCTTTAACGTAACTGACTTTTTCATCTGTAAACTTCTTGTTTGCTTTGTTCCTGAGTCTGATTTTGTGATAACATGGAAATATTTGTATATTAAAATGGTTGTATTAATAATACATTATATGAGGGCTGGGCAATATGGCCTTTTATTAATATCTCGATATTTTTAAGCCATGTCACGATACACAATATATATCTCCATTTTGTTCCTTAGCCTTGAATGAACATTTGATACATATAATCACAGCAGTATGATGATTCTGTGTTTACATTAAAACATTCTTCTTCATACTGCACTAATATATGCTCATTTTGAACTTTCATGCAGCGAGGGAAATCACAACTAAGTCAATTGAACAAACATGCATTTATTAAAGAGTTATTAAGCAGTGGCACAAACATTTATGCCATTTCAAAACAGAAGGTGCAAGATTGTTAGAGACATTTTAAAACAAGCTATTAGTGCACTTTTGTGCATGATTTCACTAAGATGACGTATCAAAACAACACTAACTTAAAGTGCACTTTTTGTAAAGAACGCCACTACAATAGCTTAAAAGAAATAAAGTTCACTTTTGTGCATGATGTCACACAGGATATTTCAATAAGTGTCAAATAAAACTGAGCTGCATAAGATTAAATTAAATGGTTTATGTCCTTCGCTATGTTGTAGGTTCCTGCGGACGTTATCTCCTTCTGTTGTTGACAATTTTTTTCATATGGTGTTGATTTAGAAATAGTTGCTTGGGCATTTTGTTGGTGTGGCACCGAACGGACATGTTGACATGCGGAGTTTCAGGCACTCTTCATTCTCTAGCGGATGAGTTTTCAAATGATGCTACAAATTAGCAATAGGTGCTACTTTGTGTAGCAACGCTTTTGCCGCATACTTGTTCGACATCTTCCCGCTTGAAGCCAAATCCCCGCCAGGTGATGGGCCCCATTCTGTTTTTTTAGTACTAAATTCTTCCTTCATTTGTTACCAGATTCCCACCTTTTTTCTCTCGTATTACCACTCGCACCACTCCGCTAGCATCACAGCTCTTGTTACCCATGCTGCTACTTCTCATGCGAGGGCATTTGACGCGACAATATGTAACGTATGTAAGAAGGTGCGCTTGTTTTATGTGTCTGTGAGAAGTAGAGACAAGAAAGAGTGACATACGCCTGTAGTGTTATGCCCGCAGCTAAAAGCAACTGTGTGAGAACACATAATCCAATATCACGATATAGTCATTTTTTACATCGCACAAAGACAAACCCGCGATATATCGAGTATATCGATATACTGTATCTCCCAGTCCTACATTATATACAGTAGTGTCGCCCGTAGGGCCGTAGCTATCCATTATTTTAGTCAACAGATATTCGACTGAAACTATTTCAATTCATTCGATAAAACATATTTTTATATGGTTAAAGAGCCATTATGAATTATGTAATTAAATACACTTAAGAAATTAGGGTTGAAATTATGCTTACTGCGCATGTCTTTGATGTAAGCTAAACTTTGGTGGTGAAGCGGGCGACTAAATTTATTAGTTTTGGAATCAAGCAATTCTCATTCAATATGTACATACGCAGCTAACGTGAGTTTGTTGCTTTAAAACCCAGACAAGCAAAAATAAAGTATGTTATTAAGGGTCATGTGTCGATGTAACGATAAAAGGAATGATCCAGTTGTCGTCTTAACGAGCTGTTTTATTCATGACCTTACAGCTATGCTAAGTGCTAACTGCTAGCCTCAGGGACGTACACAGAATGTCGCAACATGAAGACGCCAACCCATTCATATCCCAACATAAATGGCACAGAACAGCTCCATTTCAAAAAGAGAGGTAAAACAAAAGTAGTGGACAGAAGAAAAACATTGATAAATAAATACCGTGACAACGTCGGACAAGCAGAAATGCAGAAAGCCAAGTTTGTTTACATTAAACGTCTACTATTTCTTCAGCAGCTGCAGTCAGCAAACTCGACCAAAAGATGGCGCCATAGCACAAACTATAAGACACATTTCCTATTACGATATATGATGCGCATGTCAAAATGAAGTATTCCAATTTAAGGTGTGATGCATTTCAGTCATAATAATAAACATTCTGATCTGAATTCTGATCAGATTAAACACATGTTGCCCATCTGCTCGTGGCTATTGATCAGTGGGAGTGACGCTAACAACCAATAAGGTTTGGTTGTACCATCTTGTTGGGTTTTTTCTTTGCATTGAGTGAGAAGAGAAAGTACACTCGAAGGAATCATGAGTAAAAGAGGAAAGTCACCTCAATAATACAGCAGTTTTGGGGGATGTTTTCAAAGGGACCGTAGTCAGACCAATATGGTCTGTAATTGATGCCCTTAGCAGCGCTCACTCTTTAGGGTACAGCTGTAACCTCCTGACACGAAACCTGCTAAAAAAAAAAAAAATGTTATTCTCAGGTTTCTCCATGTTTACACTTTCACACTTTGCACTATTTTTTTTACACTTTATTATGCATTTCTGCCATATTCCTTATTTTTGCACCTTCATTTTAAGAGGTTATTTTTCAGTATTCAATGTGATTATATAATTTAGTTTACATTGTTTGAGTGTTTTCCATGCTTGTGTTGACATTTCCATTTTCAACATGTACGGTCCATTATATCATCAAAAGGTTCAGAGAATCTGGAGAAATAACTCCACGTAAGCGGCATGGCCGGAAACCAACATTGAATGACCGTGACCTTCGATCCCTCAGACGGCACTGTATCAAAAACCGACATCAATCTCCAAAGGATATCACCACATGGGCTAAGGGACACTTCAGAAAATCACTGTCACTAAATACAGTTTGTCGTTACATCTGTAAGTGCAAGTTAAAGCTCTGCTATGCAACGCGAAAGCCATTTATCAACAACATCCAGAAACGTCGCCGGCTTCTCTGGGCCCGAGATCATCAAAGATGGACTGATGCAAAGTGGAAAAGTGTTTTGTGGTCTGATGAGTACACATTTCAAATTGTTTTTGGAAATATTCGACATTGTGTCATCCGGACCAAAGGGGAAGCGAACCATCCAGACTGTTATCGATGTAAAGTTCAAAAGCCAGCATCTGTGATGGTATGGGGGTGCATTAGTGCGCAAGGCATGGGTAACTTACACATCTGTGAAGGCATCATTAATGCTGAAAGGTACCTACAGGTTTTGGAACAACATATGCTGCCATCTAAGCGCCGTCTTTTTCATGGACGCCCCTGCTTCTTTCAGCAAGACAATGCCAAGCCACATTCACACGTGTTACAACAGCGTGGCTTTGTAAAAAAAGAGGGCGGGTACTTTCCTGGCCCGCCTGCAGTCCAGACCTGTCTCCCATCGAAAATGTGTGGCGCATTATGAAGCGTAAAATACGACAGCGGAGACCCCGAACTGTTGAGCGACTGAAGCTCTACATAAAACAAGAATGGAAAATAATTCCACATTTAAAGCTTCAACAATTAGTTTCCTCCATTCCTAAACGTTTAGAGTGTTGTTAAAAGAACATGTGATGTAACACAGTGGTGAACATGCCCTTTCCCAACTACTTTGGCACGTGTTGCAGCCATGAAATTCTAAGTTAATTATTATTTGCAAAAAAAAATAACGTTTTGTAGTGCCTTCAGTTGAATATGGGTTGAAAAGGATTTGCAAATCATTGTATTCCGTTTATATTTACATCTAACAAAATTTCCCAACTCATATGGAAACAGGCTTTGTATAATATAAATAAAGGACAGTCCCATTTCATTTCTTTTGCCATCCCTTGAGGAAACAGCATCCAATGTACACATTGTAACACATCCTGACAAAAATCACATTATCGGCACCATAAACATATTGCCAGCATGAATTCATCTCTTGTCAGTGAGCATTATTATCTCTGTGGATCATTTCATCATTTTTGATTCAGCTTACAGGCGTGCATTATAGACAAAATACAGATAACATGTTTTACATTTGTCAGGCAATAGAGCTTTGTTTTATCGTGATACATTTTGATGACACATTTTAGCTGTGTTTTGCGATACGTACCGCAACAAGCGAACAAACGCGTCCTCGCTTGCGGCTAATGCCCCTCCACAGTGCAAAAGCCGCTCCTAAATCGGCAATCCTCGCCTTATTGGCGGCAAATTAATTAATTTTCATACATGTCACTGGAAGAAGAGTAATAGCTAAACATGCTGCACTGTACACCGTCTAAGAATATAGTGATTGCTAACCACATGTTAGAGCTCTTGAATTTAAGCAAAGGTGTGCGACAATAAAAATACCAAGTAAATTATTAGTATAGGGTCGATAAAGCTGTGACTCTTTGGGCACCAATCGATTACATTCGATTGTTGGAGGTTACTACTCGATTCAGAATCGATTCTCAATTAAAAATCCATACTTTTTTCATAACATTGGCTGCTAGTTTTACGATTACCACTTGTGCCAGCTTTTTTGAAACATGTTGCAGGCATCAAATTCCAAATAAGCTAATATTTGCAAAAAAATAACAAAGTTTACGAGTCTTTGCAGTCTAGTCAATTGAAAATGATTAGTCGACAATAAAAATTGTGCCCATTATCTCCCTGCTTGTGGGCACAATTTTTATTGTCGACTAATCATTTTCAATTGACTAGACTGCAAAGACTCGTAAACTTTGTTATTTTTTATCTCCCTGCTTCTCCTCTCTGAGCTGCTACCTTACCGTGGTAGAGGAGTTTGCGTGTCCCAATGATCCTAGGAGCTATGTTGTCTGGGGGTTTTCATGCCCCCTGGTAGGGTCTCCCAAGACAAACAGGTCCTAGGTGAGTGATCAGACAAAGAGCAGCTCAAAGACTTCTATGGAATTACAACGAAATGAACCCAGATTTCCCTCGCCCGGACGTGGGTCACCGGGGCCCCGCTCTGGAGCCAGGCCCGGAGTTGGGGCACGATGGCGAGCGCCTGGTGGTCGGGCCTGTTCCCATGGGGCCCGGCCGGGCACAGCCCGAAGAGACAACGTGGGTCATCCCTCCAATGGGCTCACCACTCATAGGAGGGGCCATAGAGGTCGGGTGCATTGTGAGCTGGGCGGCAGCCGAAGGCAGGGCACTTGGCGGTCCGATCCTCGGCTACAGAAGCTAGCTCTTGGGACGTGGAACGTCACCTCACTGGGGGGGAAGGAGCCTGAGCTAGTGCGCGAGGTAGAGAAGTTCCGGCTGGATATAGTCGGACTCACCTCGACGCACAGCAATGGCTCTGGAACCAGTTCTCTCGAGAGGGACTGGACCCTCTTCCACTCTGGCGTTGCCGGCAGTGAGAGGCGACGGGCTGGGGTGGCAATTCTGGTTGCCCCCCGGCTCAAAGCCTGTACGTTTGAGTTCAACCCAGTGGACGAGAGGGTAGCTTCCCTTCGCCTTCGGGTGGGGGGACGGGTCCTGACTGTTGTTTGTGCTTACGCACCAAACAGCAGTTCAGAATACCCACCCTTTTTGGGTACACTCGAGGGAGTACTGGAAAGTGCTCCTCCGGGTGATTCCCTTGTCCTACTGGGAGACTTCAACGCTCATGTTGGCAACGACAGAGAAACCTGGAGAGGCGTGATTGGGAAGAATGGTCGCCCGGATCTAAACCCGAGTGGTGTTTTGTTATTGGACTTTTGTGCTCGTCACAGTTTGTCGATAACAAACACCATGTTCAAACATAAGGGTGTCCATATGTGCACTTGGCACCAGGACACCCTAGGCCGCAGTTCCATGATCGACTTTGTAGTTGTGTCATCGGATTTGCGGCCTTATGTTTTGGAAACTCGGGTGAAGAGAGGGGCGGAGCTTTCTACCGATCACCACCTGGTGGTGAGTTGGCTGCGATGGTGGGGGAGGATGCCGGACAGACCTGGCAGGCCCAAGCGCATTGTGAGGGTCTGCTGGGAACGTCTGGCAGAGTCTCCTGTCAGAGAGAGTTTCAATTCACACCTCCGGGAGAACTTTGAAGATGTCACGAGGGAGGTGCGGGACATTGAGTCCGAGTGGACCATGTTCCGAACCTCTATTGTCGAGGCGGCTGATTGGAGCTGTGGCCGCAAGGTTGTTGGTGCCTGTCGTGGCGGTAATCCCAGAACCCGTTGGTGGACACCAGCAGTGAGGGATGCCGTCAAGCTGAAGAAGGAGTCCTATCGGGTTCTTTTGGCTCATAGGACTCCGGAGGCAGTGGACGGGTACCGACGGGCCAAGCGGTGTGCAGCTTTAGCGGTCGCGGAGGCAAAAACTCGGACATGGGAAGAGTTCGGGGAAGCCATGGAAAACGACTTCCGGACGGCTTCGAAGCGATTCTGGACCACCATACGGCGCCTCAGGAAGGGGAAGCAGTGCACTATCAACACCGTGTATGGTGCGGATGGTGTTCTGCTGACTTCGGCTGCGGATGTTGTGGATCGGTGGAGGGAATACTTCGAAGACCTCCTCAATCCCACCAACACGTCTTTCTTTGAGGAAGCGGTGGCTGGGGAATCTGTAGTGGACTCTCCTATTTCTGGGGCTGAGGTCGCTGAGGTAGTTAAAAAGCTCCTCGGCGGCAAGGCCCCGGGGGTGGATGAGATCCGCCCGGAGTTCCTTAAGGCTCTGGATGCTGTGGGGCTGTCTTGGTTGACAAGACTCTGCAGCATCGCGTGGACATCGGGGGCGGTACCTCTGGATTGGCAGACCGGGGTGGTGGTCCCTCTCTTTAAGAAGGGGGACCGGAGGGTGTGTTCCAACTATCGTGGGATCACACTCCTCAGCCTTCCCGGTAAGGTTTATTCAGGTGTACTGGAGAGGAGGCTTCGCCGGATAGTCGAACCTCGGATTCAGGAGGAACAGTGTGGTTTTCGTCCTGGTCGTGGAACTGTGGACCAGCTCTATACTCTCGGCAGGGTTCTTGAGGGTGCATGGGAGTTTGCCCAACCAGTCTACATGTGCTTTGTGGACTTGGAGAAGGCATTCGACCGTGTCCCTCGGGAAGTCCTGTGGGGAGTGCTCAGAGAGTATGGGGTATTATTGTGGCAGTCCGCTCCCTGTATGATCAGTGTCAGAGCTTGGTCCGCATTGCTGGCAGTAAGTCGGACACGTTTCCAGTGAAGGTTGGACTCCGCCAAGGCTGTCCTTTGTCACCGATTCTGTTCATAACTTTTATGGACAGAATTTCTAGGCGCAGTCAAGGCGTTGAGGGGTTCCGGTTTGGTGGCCACGGGATTAGGTCTCTGCTTTTTGCAGATGATGTAGTCCTGATGGCTTCATCTGGCCGGGATCTTCAGCTCTCACTGGATCGGTTCGCAGCCGAGTGTGAAGCGACCGGAATGAGAATCAGCACCTCCAAGTCCGAGTCCATGGTTCTCGCCCGGAAAAGGGTGGAGTGCCATCTCCGGGTTGGGGAGGAGACCCTGCCCCAAGTGGAGGAGTTCAAGTACCTAGGAGTCTTGTTCACGAGTGGGGGAAGAGTGGATCGTGAGATCGACAGGCGGATCGGTGCGGCGTCTTCAGTAATGCGGACGTTGTATCGATCCGTTGTGGTGAAGAAGGAGCTGAGCCGGAAGGCAAAGCTCTCAATTTACCGGTCGATCTACGTTCCCATCCTCACCTATGGTCATGAGCTTTGGGTCATGACCGAAAGGATAAGATCACGGGTACAAGCGGCCGAAATGAGTTTCCTCCGCCGGGTGGCGGGGCTCTCCCTTAGAGATAGGGTGAGAAGCTCTGCCATCCGGGAGGAGCTCAACGTAAAGCCGCTGCTCCTCCACATCGAGAGGAGCCAGATGAGGTGGTTCGGGCATCTGGTCAGGATGCCACCCGAACACCTCCCTAGGGATGTGTTTAGGGCACGTCCAGCTGGTAGGAGGCCACGGGGAAGACCCAGGACACGTTGGAAAGACTATGTCTCCCGGCTGGCCTGGGAACGCCTCGGGATCCCCCGGGAAGAGCTAGACGAAGTGGCTGGAGATAGGGAAGTCTGGGCTTCCCTGCTTAGGCTGCTGCCCCCGCGACCCGACCTCGGATAAGCGGAAGATGATGGATGGATGGATGGATGGATCTCCCTGCTTGGCACTCAGCATAAATGGTTGGAATGGGGGGTTAAATCACCCCACAATTATTACTGGGCGCAGCCACCGCTGCTGCTCACTGCTCCCCTTACCTCCCAGGGGGTGACCCAGGGTGATGGGTCAACGCAGAAAATAATTTCGCCACACCTAGTGTGTGTGACAATCATGGGTACTTTAACTTAACTTTATGTCATTGTATTCTGTTTTTATTTACCATTTACACAACATGCAAACTTCACCGGTTTTGGGGTTTGTACAAATCCATCGCGCCTTAAACGTGGCCCAAACAGACTGGAACCACACCAGTACCAGCTGGGTGGGACCAGGGTCCTCGTGCCCGCAACACTAGTACTATTCAAATACCAAACAATTTATCGTGATAAATATCGTTATCTCAGGAGGCTGCAATATATATATATATATATATATATATATATATATATATATATATATATATATATATATATATATATAAAAATATATATATCAGGGGTCACCAACCTTTTTGAAACCAAGAGCTACTTCTTGGGTACTGATTAATGCGAAGGGCTACCAGTTTGATACACACTTAAATAAATTGCCAGAAATAGCCAATTTGCTCAATTTACCTTTAATAAATAAATCTATATGTATAAAAAAAATCGGTATTTCTGTCTGTCATTCTGTCGTACATTTTTTTTCCTTTTACGGAAGGTTTTTTTGTAGAGATTAAATGATGAAAAAAACACTTAATTGAACGGTTTAAAAGAGGAGAAAACAGGAAAAAAAGGAAAATTAAATTTTGAAACGTAGTTTATGTTCAATTCTGACTCTTTAAAATGCAAAATTCAACCGAAAAAAAGAAGAGAAAAACTAGCTAATTCGAATCTTTTTGAAAAAAATCAAAAAATAATTTATGGAACATCATTAGTAATTTTTCCTGATTAAGATTAATTTTTAGAATTTTGATGACGTGTTTTAAATAGATTAAAATCCAATCTGCACTTTGTTAGAATACATAACAAATTGGACCGAGCTATATTTCTAACAAAGACAAATCATTATTTTTTATTCTAGATTTTCCAGAACAAAAATTTTAAAATAAATTCAAAAGACTTTGAAATGAGATTTAAATTTGATTTTACAGATTTTTCTAGATCTGCCAAAATAATTGTTTTGAATTTTAATCATAATAAGTTTCAAGAAATATTTTACAAATATTCTTCCTCCAAAATAACAGAAGCTAAAATGAAGAATTAAATCACAATAAATGTATTATTCTTTACAATAATAAAAAAAAAAATACTTGAACATAGATTTAAATTGTCAGGAAAGAAGGGGAAGGAATTTAAAAGGTAAAAAGGTATATGTTTTTAAAAAATCCTAAAATCATTTTTAAGGTTGTATTTTTTTTTCTAAAATTGTCTTTCTGAAAGTTATAGGAAGCAAAGTAAAACAATAAATGAATTTATTTAAACGAGTGAAGACCAAGTCTTTAAAATATTTTCTTGGATTTTCAAATTCTTTTTGAGTTTTGTCTCTCTTAGAATTAAAAATGTAGAGCAAAGCGAGACCAGCTTGCTAGTAAATAAATACAATTTCAAAAATAGAGGCAGCTCACTGCAAAGTGCTGCTATTTGAGCTATTTTTAGAACAGGCCAGCGGGCTACTCATCTGGTCCTTACGGGCTACCTGGTGCCCGTGGGCACCGCGTTGGTGACCCCTGATATATATATATATATATATATATACATATATATATATAGATTTTAATCGTTTTCTTCGGTAAGTGTACCTAATGTTGTGTCCAGTGAGTGTATAACAGCAGCACCTGAATGTCAGAGATAGTCCCTGTGGTGGCACCAACCTCCGAGTGTGTGTGTGCATGTGTGTGTGTGTGCCCCAAGCCGCTGGAGGTTACTTGATCTCATTGTGTTGTCGCAGAGGAGGCAGGCCTCTGGCTGCAGGGAGATGTTCAGGTTCACCGGCCTCCCCTCCGCAATCCATCATCCTTCTCTTAGCAGACTCTCACCTCATTACTTCCTCCCCACTCTTCCCTGCCGCAAAACATATGCACATATCCCCGCTCTTATACCGCACAGCAAGGAGGAATGGGCGAAGCGAAGGAAGCTGCTTGTGGTTTCCGCCCGCGTGTCTTTTCACTCTAATTCTGATTACAAGCCACCAATGGGAAAGCGGCGGCGAGCTCGCACGAGCACGGACTGTGTCTGCGCACTTAATCAGATCTCTCGGCTGTAATATTGTATCACCGTCTGGCCACATTGGCGTTTAATAGCCTGGGTGTGTACGTTTGTGTGTGAGTCGGACTTCTCCGTCTTGGTGAGGCCGTTACAGTCTAATAGGCCGAGTGGAATGCGGCGTAATGACACAATAAAACAATTCAATATGGCCGAGTGGAATTTCTTTTCAAACAGCCAGAAGCAATCCGGGACTGCGAAGTAGAGCGTTAGGCTTATTAAGAGAAGATGTAACATGTTTTTGTGCGATTGTCCTCCATCTGCATCGTGTGTCAAACTCAATATGGCCCGCCACATCATTTTATATGGCCCGTGAAAGCCTGGAAATACAGTTATTTTTACAATTGCTTACACTCTAAATTTTAAATGTTCACGGAGTTAAAAAAAAGTCTACATACAGTAAGCAAAACCACTGTGTAGATTTGCCTAATATTAGGCATAGACTCTGCTTCACAGTTTTTGTGAAATAGTACACATAGGGCTGGGCGATATGGCCTTTTTTTAATATCTCAATATTTTTATCCCATATCGCAATACACAATATATATCTCGATATTTTGCCTTGACTTTGAATGAACACTTGATGCATATAATCACAGCAGTATGATGATTCTATGTGTCTACATTAAAACATTCTTCTTCATACTTCATTAATACATGCTCATTTTAAACTTTCATGAAGAAAGGGAAATCCCAACTAATTCAATTGACTAAAAGTCTCTCGTCCAAAGGCAAAACCTAGTAACTCACTTTTAGCTGATTTTGAGAAAACAAAGGAAAACCAATCTATCTTGATGCTGTCTTACAAAGATCTACAAAGTCATC
This sequence comes from Nerophis ophidion, assembly GCF_033978795.1. Classification (NCBI taxonomy): domain Eukaryota; kingdom Metazoa; phylum Chordata; class Actinopteri; order Syngnathiformes; family Syngnathidae; genus Nerophis; species Nerophis ophidion. The sequence goes on along the minus strand of NC_084631.1, from coordinate 14,108,894 downwards.
AAACGTATAGATGTTTTCTTGAGGTTTCATTTTCTTGCCGATTGAGCCATGGATGGAATCTGCTCTCTTGAACGTGTGCCCTTTCTCCTGATATTTTATCACAATCTCGGGTGGGCCCCATTCTGCATTTGCACATTGGCCAAGAGCCGTGAACAGCGTCCAGTTTTTATTTTGACCTCCAAAGTTATCTGCCCAAAAGAGTATGCAAGGGGAAGAATCAAGAACAATACATTTAATGAAGGTGCTTGCAATCTTCCAATCCCCTCGTGCCATTATATCACATAATCAGGTTGACCGTCGGCCCCCATTCGTGCAAATGTCACATTAAAGACAATAAGGCGACTGACAAAGAAGCTCCGATTGGTCCCTTGAGATACTAGGTTTTTCTGTTGTATCTACGCGGTTATGTGGTAGTTGCTAGGTCCTGCCATGCGCGTAACAGCTTACTTACGGAACAAATTACAATATCGCATACACTAATGTAAAGCATATCACGTAGGAACTCCAAAATTATTATCAGCTCAGTTTTGACCAAACTTCAGTTACTGGGTTTTGCCTTTGGACGGGAGAAGTGTATTCATTAAACAGTTATTAAGCAGTGGCACAAACATTTATATAATTTCAAAACCAAAAGGACAAGATTGTCAGAGACATTTTAAAACAAGCTATGAGTGCACTTTTGTGCATGATGTCACTAGGATGACATAACATAACGACACTAAATTAAAGTGTACTTTTTGTACAGAACGCCACCACAATAGTTTAAAAGAAATAAAGTGCACTTTTGTGAATAATGTCACACAAGATATTCCAATAACTGGCAAATAAAAATGAGCTGCATAAAAGGAAATCAAATCGCTATGTGATAGGTTATCTCCTTATGTTGTTGACTATTTTTTTCATACGGTGTTGATGTGCCTCGGCGTTTTGTTGGTGTGGCACCGAACAGAGATGTTGACATGTAGAGTATGCATTCTTCATTCTCTAGCAGGTTACTTTTCAAATGATGCTACATATTAGCAGTAATGCTACTTTTTGTAGCAACACTTTTGCCCCACACTTGACAAATTACGGTTGTCTGTTCGACCTATTCCCACTTGAAGCCAAACCACGATGGACCCCCTGCTGTTTTTTGGGGGAATTGATTCTTCCTTCATTTGTTACCAGATTGGCACCATCTTTGTCTCGTATTACCACTCGCACTAGAACGTTAGCATCACAGCTAATGTTACCCATGCTGCTACCTTTCTCCTCCGCGAGAGCGTATACGTATATGACGTATGTAAGAAGGTGCGCTTGCTGTCTGTGAGAAGGAGACACAAGAAAGAGTGGCAAGAGCCTGTAGTTTAATGCCAGCAGCTAAAAGCAACTGCGTGATAATGTATACTCCAATATCACGATATAGTCATTTTCTATATCAGACAGACACAAACCCGCGATATATCGAGTGTATCGATATATCGCCCAGCCCTAATTACACACAATACTTTACACACACTTTCCGATCTTGCACGTGATGTGGATGAGATATATGGCCTGATCCAGCTAGACGGGCAGGTGATGATTAGAATTAGTGACTGAGGCTTTTGAGTACGTTCTTTCATAGAGTTGCCGCTGCCTAAGTCTGCACATGTAGCCTACACTCTCTGCTGTTTTTTATTTATCTCCAGATTTTTTTTCTAACCTTTTTATTTGTCCCAGATTTTAATTTGTACTGCATATCATTGTTGACTACTGTGATATGCTACTTTACTTGACTGTGGTAACAACAGTCCTTACGGATAGGCGCACTTCAAAGTAAACAATGACGGTTGCTATGGATTTGTAGAGATATTTTGTCAAGTTACGGTAATCATTCATCACATTTGCTAAAAAGATTGGGAAAAATGCCCCAAACATGTGATTTCTTATGGTAAAATAGGGTGTTTTATAAATTAGTTTGTATTTATCAGTGTTGTGGGTAACTCACTCCAATAGTGTCTTATCATTTGAAGTCTGTATGAGTGAAATGACAATAAAACTGCATTTTTACAAATGCTTGCTTTATTTTGTTGAATGGGCATATGTTTTGATAGACGTGTGTGATTTTACAAATAATCTAGGTATCAAGAAAATTTAATGGGGTGTTCGGAAAAGTGTTTATCCTTTTGAAAAAAGACACACAGTTAGTAAAATTGTGTGTAAGCAAATGGAAAAAAAAAAATCCGGTACTTGACTTTTCTACCAAATTTACCGTATTTTATATACTAAGGAGCTGCACCAGCTAAATTTTAGAAAAAAAAATAAAAATCCATATATCAGTCCCGCCTGACTATAAGCCGCATACATATACGTTGTGAAATGAGTTATTTATACAGTGATTTATACCTTAATTGTTTCCAAACATGTCACTACCATGAGCTAATGCAGCCAAATGTTGCTCTTATCTGTACTGTAAAGTTCAAATTTAAATGACAATAAAAAGGAAGTCTAAATCTAAGTCTAAAACGGCTGTTCAAACAAAACCGAAGTCATTGTCATGGACCCACTAGCTGCGGAAGCTAGTGCTCCAATCAGCTAAACAGACTCAATAACTCCACGGTGACGTTTTGGTGAGTTTACTGAGGAATTTGTGAAACTGAATACCCTTGTAGGTTAAAAACACTAATACGGACACTTGTAAATGTGTTAGCATATTAGCTATTGCTAAAAACGCTGGCGTAATTTTGTCAAGATCGCACGTACAAATTTGCACAAAAACACTCCTACAGACATCCCATATCGGCCGATTTAGGTAATATTAATAGTTTTAGTTAAACTATAGAACTTACAAACAAAGCTTTGAGTGATGACTAAAAAATACCTACGAGTAGAAACTCTGTAGAAGTCGGAACGGCACCTCTACTTCCGGTAGAAAGCTCTAAACAGAAGGGCACTGCAGCCCTGCAACACCTGCAGTGAGTGAACTTGTCCAAAAGATGGCACCATAGCACAAACCACAACAGACCTTTTCAGCGTACTTGCTTGTTTAAAAAAATAAAATATTTACATTATGACCGTCAACGAAGACAAGGCCTAAAAAAATAGCCGCACCGTTTTATAAACCGCAGGGATCAAAGCGTAGAAAAAAGCAGCGGCTTATATTCCAGAATTCAAGATATTAGCTATTTACATTTTTGACTGATAAAATAATGGATGTCAAAAATAACTCGTTAATCACAAAAAAATACCGTATCAATCAATATAAATCCAATCAATATATGCATGTATATATATATATATATATATATATATATATATATATATATATATATATATATATATATATATATATATAAATAATATATGCAAATTCAATACGCAATAATTGCATTTGTGTCAAAAGATTGGGGTCATTTCTTTAGTTAATGATTAATCATGATTAATCCAATGATTCGACAGTGCTAAAAAATACATATACTGCAAGCAATTGGATACAGTTACAACATGACACATCACAATTTCCAGTTTAAATGTTCGAAAAGAGTAGGAAGACGCAGAGCTTATTTATTAATCCTACCCTTTTTTCTGGTTCAAAGCAATTACTAAAGTATTTGTTCACTTCCTGTTTTCAATTTGTACACAATTTAACTCCATAAATAATAAATGAAAGAGGTCTCGAAAAATAGACGGTTAAATAACTTGTAAACGACATAGCGAGAATAATAGGAGCATTTCAATTTCAATAAGGTTCAAAATGGTGTAGGACAACTGTTGTTTGGACTTGTCCTTAGGGCTGCAAAAGAGGTGACTTCTGGAACAAAGTAAGGTGGAGGCAAATTGGTGATGATCTCCATCACTGCCCAAGCTTGTTAAATCGTCTTTTCCCCTACAATGTGCGCTGATAAAACAAGCAGGCACTTTCATCACAATTAAGGCGGAATAAAATCTACGTTTTATTTCTGCTTCACAGATGATTCAAACTACTTTTATGAAGCACTATAAATGGTGCTTCATAAAATACGTTTTCCAAACAGGAACTAACATTTCACATAATATTGTGATCATAATTTAGTGCTTTGGTTTTTGATAATAATTCCTTCAGGTTCAATAAATCATACACAAACCAAAGCACCTTTTCCTCTAAGAAATAATGTAAATCCAAATAAACCTGTCCTTCTAAATTTTTTCATGTTTTTTGTAGGTTAAAATGTTATATATATTTTGTTCTTGGGTTGTTATTATTAATTGAGTAGATTTAATTTAGTTTTTCAGTTTCAAACGGTTGAAAAAAAATATATAAGGATTTAAATATATATATATATATATATATACATATATGTATATATATATATATATATATATATATATATATATATATATATATATATATATATATATATATATTGGGGACGGCGTGGCGCAGTGGAAGAGTGGTCGTGCGCAACCCGAGGGTCACTTGTTCAAATCCCACCTAGAACCAACCTCGTCACGTCCGTTGTGTCCTGAGCAAGACACTTCACCCTTGCTCCTGATGGGTGCTGGTTGGCGCCTTGCATGGCAGCTCCCTCCATCAGTGTGTGAATGTATGTGTGAATGGGTAAATGTGGAAGTAGTGTCAAAGCGCTTTGAGTACCTTGAAGGTAGAAAAGCGCTATACAAGTACAACCCATTTATCATTTATATATATATACGCCCGATTGTAGCTGAGATAGGCACCAGCGCCCCCCCGCGACCCCAAAAGGAATAAGCGGTAGGAAATGGATGGGATGGATGGAGATATATATATACATATATATATATATATATATATATATATATATATATATATATATATACATATATATATATATGTATATATATATATATGTATATATATATATTGTTACAGACTAAATGCAACACTTTTGTTTTAACTCTGATTTTGAATGAGTTGAACTCAAAGATGTAAAACTTTTACAATATATACAAAATACCTATTCCTCTCAAATACTGTTCACAAGTCCGTCTAAATCTTTGTCAGTAAGCATTTCCGCTCACGGGTGTGGCATATCAAAATGCTGATCAAACAGCATGATAATTGCACAGGTGTGCCTTAGGCTGCCCACAATAAAAAGCCACACTGAAAGGTGCAGTTTTATCACACAACACAATGCCAAGGATGTTGCAAGTTTTGAGGGAGCATGCAGTTAGCATGCTGACTGTCAGGAAGTACCCCACAGCACTGGAGATCTCTCAGTACCAGTGCCACCTCAAGACCTCAGGCGGGATCCACCCCATACCTCTTCAGAGAACCAAACCCACCCTGCGAGAGAACGAATTAAGTGGCCCAAGATGAGTGACACCAAAGAATGGAACCAACTAGACGAAGCCCTTGACAAAGTGCTAGAAGCCGCACTAGCAGGAACAGCTGAACAGAAAGTCAATACACTCACAACAATAACGTACAATCTGGCAAGGGAGCGTTTTGAGATGGAAGACAAGAAGGTTAACACCAAAATGGCACATCAGCCAAGCAGAAGAGAAATAGAAATCCATCGCCTAAGGAAGGAAATCAAAACTCTAAACAAACTGTTCAAAAGAGCCACTGTCGAGGAAAAGGAAGGCATCAAGGATCTGACAAGGCAACTTCGGGAATGTCTTTGCAGACTCCGTAGAGCAGAAAACATTTGGAAGAGGAGGAAGGAGAGGGAGAACAGAAGAGCACAGTTCACCAAAAACCCTTTCAGATTCACCAGGAACCTACTGGGTGAAGCAAAATCCGGAATGCTAACCGGCTCTAGGGAAGATGTGGAGGCGTTCCTAAGGGAAACCGATAATGACACCTGCAAAAACCAGGCCCTGGGTGCCAACCATAACATCGACAGCTCGGAAAAACCAAGAAAGGAGCTCAACATCGGTGAACCATCCTGGAAGGAAATCCAAGATGTGGTGAACAAGGCCAGAACAGGATCTGCCCCTCGTCCCAGTGGTATACCCTATAAGGTGTACAAAAAATGCCCGATGCTCCTTCGGAGGCTGTGGATGCTGTTCCAGAGAATCTGGAAAAAGGGCGCCATTCCATCATGCTGGAAGAAGGCAGAAGGCTGTTTTGTGCCAAAGGAAGAGAACTCCTCAACCATAAATCAATTCCGTCCAATATCACTTCTAAATGTAGAAGGCAAAATCTTCTTTTCTGTACTGGCAAAAAGGATGACCTTATACGTGACTGAGAACGGATATGTTGACACCTCTATCCAAAAAAGTGGAATACCAGGCTTCTCTGGATGCCTGGAACACACCGGAGTTCTCAGTCAGATGGTCCGGGAGGCCAAAGCAAGCAAAGGCAACCTGACTGTTGTCTGCCTCGATCTGGCTAACGCCTACGGATCAATCCCTCACGCCCTCATTCACACTGCACTAGACCATTACCACATCCCTCTGCACATCAAGGGAATGATAACCAGCTACTTTGGGGGCATCCAGATACGTTTCAAAACAGCCAATTTCACAACTCAGTGGCAAAACCTGGAAAAGGGAATCGTAACTGGATGCACAATCTCCCCCATCCTCTTCATCATGGGCATGAACCTCCTCATAACAGCTGCTGGGAAAGAAGCCAGAGGACCAGCAATGGAATCAGGCATTCAACAACCCCCAATAAGAGGTTACATGGACAATCTCACCGTGACAACCACAACCCATGTGGAGGCGAGACGGGTGCTAACAGTTCTGGACCACATGGCAACATGGTCCAGAATGAAGTTTAAGTCCAAAAAATCAAGGAGCATGGTGATCCGGAAAGGTAAATTGACAAACAGGTTCAAGCTGCAAGTGCAAGGAGAAGTGATTCCATCGATTGAGGAGAACCCTATAAAGTGCCTCGGAAAGTGGTTTGACAGCTCACTTACTGACAGGAACAACATCACCAGTACACAAGCAGACAGAAGAGTGGCTGAGGAAGATTGGAAAATCAGGACTCCCTGGTAAATTTAAAATATGGCTCTACCAACATGGACTGTTACCAAGACTCATGTGGCTGTTGACAGTGTATGACATCCCTATGACACGCGTAGAAGGAGTGGAAAGAAAGATCAACAAGAACCTCAGAAAATGGCTGGGAATCCCTCCAAGCTTCACATCAGTAGGCCTCTACATAAGATCAGGACAGCTCCAGCTTCCCTTGTCATCCGTGGTGGAGGAATTCAAGGTAGCAAAGTGCAGAGTCTTAATGACATACAGAGACACCCAGGACGAACAAGTCAGACACGCAGGCGTCACTACAAGATCAGGACGCAAGTGGGCAGCTGACACAACTGTTGCACAAGCTGAGAGCATTTTGAGGCTACGTGACATCATAGGGATGCCATGCACAGGGAGACAGGGTCTTGGAACTTCCCATGTCCAACAATGGAGTAAGGCAGAACCCAGGGAAAGAAGAGCTATGGTCCAGGAGGAAGTACGAAACCTGGAAGAGGAAGGTTGGATATCAAGAGCAGTGGAACTAGCGTCCCAGGGAGCCTGGACCAAATGGGACCTCCCTAAGAGAAAGATCACATGGGCAGACCTGTGGAAGCTGGAACCATTCCGCATCCCTTTCTTGCTGAGATCAGTGTATGACACACTCCCGACTCCAACAAACTTGCACAGATGGGGCCTGAGAGGGGATCCACTATGCAAGCTTTGCGGGCAGAAGGGCACCATGGCACACATTCTGTCAGGGTGTAAAACAGCACTCGCCCAAGGGAGATACAGATGGCGTCATGACAAAGTGCTCATGACACTGACTAACACCCTGGAGCAGCAGAGATGCAAGAAACAGCAACCACAAGGGAAAACAAAATCCATCCAGTTTGTGAGGGAGGGAGAAAAGCCACCAACTACAGCAAAAACAAGGAAGAGCCTACTGCAAATGGCACGGTCTTGGGATATGAAGGTAGACCTGGGAGGAAGGCTGCAGTTCCCCCAGGTTGTACAAACAACCCTGAGACTGGATGTGGTGCTGTGGTCTGAAGAGGCAAAGAAGATAATTCTCATTGAACTCACAATCCCATGGGAAGAAGGTTGCGACCAAGCCTTTGAAAGGAAAAGTGCTAAATACCAGGACCTTTTAAATGACTGCAGGGGAAAAGGATGGCAGGCATGGCTGTTCCCGGTCGAGGTCGGCTGCAGAGGATTCCTTGCCCAGTCAGTATGGAGAATGCTCACAGCTTTGGGAATAACAGGGAAGGAGAGAAAGACAGCAGCTCGCAGGATAGGGGAGGCAGCGGAGAGAGCCTCTTGCTGGTTATGGAGCAGGAGAGATGAGATGAGCTGGAAGCCAGGAGGAGGAGATAGGCAGTGACTTGGCCACCACTGCCGGCCCACCAGCGGTAGGGTGTTACGGTTCAGGGTTGAAACACCCAATGACCGCTGGACACCGTCTGAAGATATCAAGTTCTCCTGGCCAAGGCTCCATTCACCTAAGGTGAATGAAGAAGAAAGCATCTCCGGATGTAATGCAAGCATCTTATATATATATATATATATATATATATATATATATATATATATATATATATATATATATATATATATATATATATATATATACATATATATATATATATATATATATATATATTGTTACAGACTAAATGCAACACTTTTGTTTTAACTCAGATTTTGAATGAGTTGAACTCAAAGATGTAAAACTTTTACAATATACACAAAAGACCTATTCCTCTCAAATACTGTTCACAAGTCCGTCTACATCTTTGTTAGTAAGCATTTCCGCTCACGGGTGTGGCATATCAAGATGCTGATTAAACAGCATGATAATTGCACAGGTGTGCCTTAGGCTGCCCACAATAAAAAGCCACACTGAAAGTTGCAGTTTTATCACACAACACAATGCCAAGGATGTTGGAAGTTTTGAGGGAGCATGCAGTTAGCATGCTGACTGCAGGAATGTCCACCAGAGCTGTTGGCCGTAAATTGAATGTTCACTTCTCTACCATAAGCCGTCTCCAAAGGCGTTTCAGAGAATTTGGCAGTACATCTAACCGGCTCCACAACCGCAGGCCACGTGTAATCACACCAGCCCAGGACCTCCACATCCAGCAGGTGCACTTCCATGATCGTCTGAGGCCAGCCACCCGGACAGCTGTTGCAACAATTTGTTTTCATAACTAAATAATTTTTGCACATACTGTAAACAAATGTCTCAGGGAAGCTCATCTGCTTGCTCGTCGTCCGCATCCGGGTCTCGACCTGACTGCAGTTTGTCGTTGGAACTGACATGAGTGGGCAAATGCTCACATTCGATGGCGTCTGGCACGTTGGAGAGGTGTTCTCTTCATGGATGAATCCCGGTTTTCACTGCTCAGGTCAGATAGCAGACAGGGTGTGGGGCTTCGTGTGGGAAAGCAGTTTGCTGATGTCAACATCGTGAACGGAGTGGCCCATGGAGGTCTGGGGTTATGGTATGGTTTGGTATGACATTTTATTGATCCTGAGGCCCGTTGTTGTGCCATTCACATGAGACCATCACCTCATGTTGTAGCATGACCATGCACAGCCCCATGTTGCACGTATCTGTACACAATTCCTCAAAGCTGAAAACATTCCAGTTCTTGCACGGCCAGCATACTCACCAGACATGTCACCTTTTTAACGTGTTTGGGATGCAGGTGGATCAGCGTATATGACAGCGTGTTCCAGTTCCTGCCAACATCCAGCAACTTAGCACAGCCATTAAAAAGGAGTGGACCAACATTCCACAGACCACAATCAACAACCAAATCAACTCTATGCAAAAGAGATGTGTTGCACTGCGTGAGGCAAATGGTGGTCACACCAGATACTGACTGCTTTTCTGACCCCCTCGGACAACCAATAAAGCAAAACTGCACATTTCATGGTGGCCTTTTATTGTGGGCAGTCTAAGGCACACCTGTGCAATGATCATGCTGTTTAATCAGCCTCTTGATATGCCACACCTGTGAAGTGGGATGGATTATCTTGGCTAAAATGAAATGCTCACTAAAACAGATTTGTGAACAATATTTCAGAGGAATGGGTGTTTTGTGTATAAACCAACAGTTATACAAATAAAAACAAAAAAGTGTTGCATTTATATTTTTGTTCAACATACGAACGGGACAAGCGGTAGGAAATGGATAGATGGATGGATGTTGCTAAATTTATTCTTAGTTTTAAGTTGGTGTATTTTTATTTTTTTTGTTAGGAATACAATGTTATGCAGAGGTGTACTTACAACACTTTTGCAGACATATTATACCATTTATAGTTGCCGCAGAGATTGAGGGCAACATCTTGTCTGCCTTCTAGGAATGGCGCAACTGAAAATAACTGAGAAGCACCGAATTAATCAGTCCAAACCCCCCAAATTTTAAAATAAGACACCTTTTTTAGAGATGATTATAGTTGTATGCGCAAAAAAAACAATGTGACATATTTATAAATAAACATTTCCCCTTACTTTCCTTGTGAATAAAATGTTTAGTAAACTAAAAGTGATCGTTCTTATCCTGAGGGTTCCTGGTTCGATCCCCAACTTCTACCATCCTAGCCATGTCCGTTGTGTCCTTGAGCAAGACCCTTCACCCTTGCTCCTGATGGGTGGTGGTTGGGGCCTTGCATGGCAGCTCCCGCCATCAGTGTGTGAATGTTTGTGTGAATGTGGAAATAGTGTCAAAGTATTTTTTTTGTTAGGAATACAATGTTATGCAGAGGTGTACTTACAACACTTTTGCAGACATATTATACCATTTATAGTTGCCGCAGAGATTGAGGGCAACATCTTGTCTGCCTTCTAGGAATGGCGCAACTGAAAATAACTGAGAAGCACCGAATTAATCAGTCCAAACCCCCCAAATTTTAAAATAAGACACCTTTTTTAGAGATGATTATAGTTGTATGCGCAAAAAAAACAATGTGACATATTTATAAATAAACATTTCCCCTTACTTTCCTTGTGAATAAAATGTTTAGTAAACTAAAAGTGATCGTTCTTATCCTGAGGGTTCCTGGTTCGATCCCCAACTTCTACCATCCTAGCCATGTCCGTTGTGTCCTTGAGCAAGACCCTTCACCCTTGCTCCTGATGGGTGGTGGTTGGGGCCTTGCATGGCAGCTCCCGCCATCAGTGTGTGAATGTTTGTGTGAATGTGGAAATAGTGTCAAAGTATTTTTTTTGTTAGGAATACAATGTTATGCAGAGGTGTACTTACAACACTTTTGCAGACATATTATACCATTTATAGTTGCCGCAGAGATTGAGGGCAACATCTTGTCTGCCTTCTAGGAATGGCGCAACTGAAAATAACTGAGAAGCACCGAATTAATCAGTCCAAACCCCCCAAATTTTAAAATAAGACACCTTTTTTAGAGATGATTATAGTTGTACGCGCAAAAAAAACAATGTGACATATTTATAAATAAACATTTCCCCTTACTTTCCTTGTGAATAAAATGTTTAGTAAACTAAAAGTGATCGTTCTTATCCTGAGGGTTCCTGGTTCGATCCCCAACTTCTACCACCCTAGCCATGTCCGTTGTGTCCTTGAGCAAGACCCTTCACCCTTGCTCCTGATGGGTGGTGGTTGGGGCCTTGCATGGCAGCTCCCGCCATCAGTGTGTGAATGTTTGTGTGAATGTGGAAATAGTGTCAAAGTACCTTTGAGTACCTTGAGGGTAGAAAAGCGCTACGCGAGCATAACCCATATAACCCATTTTTTATCAACGTGCTGGTACTTTCTTTGCATCCTGGTGATTAAGTACTGAGCAACCGTCCCCAATTACCGATCGACACCTGGCGAGTTGTCATTTATGTACTTTATAAAGTTGTGAGGTGAGGAATTCTAAAGACCTCTTGGAAATCTTGTGAAGTTTTCAAACCTGACCTTTCCATGAGATCTGTAACTCTGACAGAAGAAGTGAAATACAAATGTGCACTGCAGTGGACATAAGTTATCGGAAGTTTCGGCACATCAACATAAAAAAAACCCCACAAAATATGCTGTAAGTATGAGGATGTCACGATCGCACATGACCGTTATTTCCTGTTTAGCATTCTTTTATTTCATTCCACTTCCTGTTTGCCCCAATTTGCCATCACTCCTCTTGTCTGAGCATTGACTCCCTGACCTGTCCACGGTTGCCAATCAGAATGATTTTTTTTGCCAGTTAGGCTTTGCGTTACACTGGTTTTCCCTTTGTGTGCTTCCCTGTTGCATATCTTTGTTGGATCGGAATGTATGGAATAGTTAAACTAAATTTGTTTTCTGTACAATCTGTCCAAGAACAGACATGGTTAACTGGATGTGTGTAATTAATAGATAAGGATTGTTTTAGTTTGGGCTAGCAGAGGCACTACATTGGTTCTTAAAGGCCTACTGAAACCCACTACTACCCACCACGCAGTCTGATAGTTTATATATCAGTGATGAAATATTAACATTGCAAAACATGCCAATACGGCCTTTTTAGTTTACTAAATTGCAATTTTAAATTTCCCGGGACTTTTTTCTTGAAAACGTCACGTAATGATGACGTGTATGCATGTCGTCACGGGCTGTTATGAATATGAGCGCTGCACACACACACAGCTAAAAGTCGTCTGCTTTAACGGCATAATTACACAGTATTTTGGACATCTGTGTTGCTGAATCTTTTGCAATTTGTTCAATTAATATTGGAGAAGTCAAAGTAGAAAGACGGAGTTGGGAAGCTTTAGCCTTTAGCCACACAAACACACGGTGATTCCTTGTTTAAAATTCACGGAGTTGAAACTTTCTTATGGATCACAGCGGACATAAAACACGACGGATTGTCAACCAGCAGGTTTCGGTGAGAAAATTGTGGTTAAAAAGTTGCCTCTTACCGGATATCAGCTGAGCTTGTGCCGTCCATACAGTCGCTATCAATATCCTCAAACACAAATCTTTCATCCTCGCTCAAATTAATGGGGAAATTGTCGTTTTCTCGGTCAGAATAGCTGTTTTTGTTGGAGGCTCCCATTAAAATCAATGTGAATTTATGAGGAGCCATCAACATGTGACATCATCTTCAGCGACTTCCGGTAGAAGCAGGGCTTTTCTCCAGTTGCGAACTTTATTGTGCATGTTCTCTACTAAATCCTTTCAGCAAAAATATGTATGGCAATATCGCGAAATGATCAAGTATGACACATAGAATGGACCTGCTATCCCCGTTTAAATAAGAAAATCTAATTTCAGTATGCCTTTAAATTGATCGTAATGTTGCCTTGAAGAGCTGAAATCTTCTCCGAGATGTTGTCCTGTTTGCAATTTAGCTCAAAATCAATACAGTCCGAGTTCTTATAGCTGTAGCCATCCCATCAGTCATTTGTGCCAGCTTTGGGGTACTTTGAAGAACTTCCATCATATTTTCAATTTGTGGATACACCAGGGCAACGCTTGCTCCAATCAGCAGATGTCCTGTTATCTTGATTCGGAATAGGTAGATGTCTACAAAGTCCTCGACTGAAAAAATTGCTCGGCACACAACCCTCCATTACTCCTAAGAGTCCATCAGGGATCCAGCTACGGACGTTCTGTCAGGACAGGCAGGTTCCCCTGAACCCCTTGTCAATTTTTTTGTTGAGAGGCAAGTTGATCAAACAGAGCCTTTATTTAAATTTGTTTTGACTATTAAACAAACCAAACATATGACTTATTTTATTTTTGTTGAAAATATTGGATACAATGTGATGTGAAGCTTATGAGATGTGATGCAAGTGTAAGCCACTGTGATATTACTGTTCTTTTTTTTTATTTTTAAAAAATGGCTGTAATGATAATGTAAATACGGGATTTCTAATCACTGTTATGTTGTTAGTATTGATACTGTTGTTGATAATATACATTTTTATTCGACTACTTTTTGGATTGTTTTGTGTCCTCTCAATTGCTCTGTTTATTGCTATTCTGAATGATGCTGGGTCGAGTTTGGTTTTGGAATTAGAATTGCATTATTATGGTATTGCTGTGTATTGTTTTGTTGGATTGATTGAAAAACAACCAAACAAAAAAAAAGAGCCTCCAAAAAAGTTAAGACAAGACAAGACGATAAAAAGAAGCAAAAGCAGTAGAGCAGGGGTCACCAACCTTTTTGAAACCAAGAGCTACTTCTTGGGGACTGATTAATGCGAAGGGCTACCAGTTTGATACACACTTAAATAAAATGCCAAAAATAGCCAATTTGCTCAATTTACCTTTAACTCTATGTTATTATTAATAATTAATGATATTTATCTTTGTGGAAACACTGTTCATCTTAATTATTTCCCACAATAAATATACCGTATTTCTTTGAATTGCCACAGGGCATATAGTATGCGCCTGCCTTTAATTACTGCCGGGTCAAACTCGCTTCGCAAAATAATTAGCGCATGCTTAGTATTACCGCCTGGTCAAACTGTCATCATTTTCAAAATGAAGGAGGCTGATTTCAATACCGGTAATTTGAAATCGCATAAAGGGAAGAAGATTAAGAGCTATTCAGTAGGATTTAAGCTCCAAGCTTACATCACACTCAAATTTTTACTGCATGCCTTTGGTAAGTGGCGGAGTGAGAAGAGGTTTTAAAATAATTAGCGCATGCTTACTTTTACCGCATGCCTTTAGTAAGCGCAGGAGTGGGAAGGGGTTTTAAATTAATTAGCGCCCCGGCGGCAATTCAAGGAAATATGGTGTATAGAAACAGAATATATATATATTTATATTTATAGGGACGGCGTGGCGCTGTGGAAGAGTGGCCGTGCGCAACCCGAGGGTCACTGGTTCAAATCCCACCTGATACCAACCTCGTCACTTCCGTTGTGTCCTGAGCAAGACACTTCACCCTTACTCCTGATGGGTGCTGGTTGGCGCCTTGCATGGCAGCTCCCTCCATCAGTGTGTGAATGGGTAAATGTGGAAGTAGTGTCAAAGCGCTTTGAGTACCTTGAAGGTAGAAAAGCGCTATACAAGTACAACCGAAAAAAATATAACAAATTGGACCAAGCTGTATTTCTAACAAAGACAAATCTGTGACAATCTGTCACTTAATTTCTGATAGTTTTTTGTGTTTTGTACTTTATTTCCTGTTCAGTGCTCTTATTTTGTTATACTTCGTGTTTACTCCACTGAGCACTGTTTTTGTCACACTCGCCGTTGATTGGCAGCGGTCCTCAGCTGCTGTCAATCAACATAGGTCTATTTATGTTTAACTCGAGCACTCCTCAGTGCTTGAAGTTAAAACCATGTTGGGAACATCTCCATGCAAGACTGCTTTCTGTTTATATATTTTACTTTGATGAAATTAAAATCATCTTACCTGCTTTCTGCTCTCCTGGATTCTTGCATACTTGAGGTCACACAACTGCAGCCATGCGAAGTCCTAACAGTAACTTCGAGCCAGAAAATTGTGACCTCGCGAGAATCCCTGTCGGCAATCTTCAGCCGACGTTCTGGACCGCACATTTCCTGGAGGACTTGAAGGCCAGGTTTGTGCGGTCCCAGCCTACAGACGCGGACCCTCTCCCGGCGGCAACGCCACCGGCTTCGGCTCTCCGACCGGCGCGTCCCCCGCCGCCACCTTTCCTCTCGGCTCGACGGCTGGCTACGGCTCTCCGACCAGCACGTCCGCCACTTTCAGCAATCCTCGCGGCTCCCACGGCAATGCTACCGGCTACGGCTCACCGACCGGCGCGTCCTCCGCCGCCATCCTTCCTCTCGGCAACGCTGCCGGCTACGGCTCACTGACCGGCGCGCCCGCCTCCTCCTTCACGTCTCGCGGCTCCTGCGGCTCCTGCGGCTCCTGCGGCTCCGTCGCCGACTGCGGCTCTCCGACCGGCACGTCCGCCGCCGCCATCCTTCCCGTCGTCTGCTGAGCTGCTTCTCCCTGCTCCTACGCAGCTTCCAGTGGCTGCACCCCGGCTGCTCTTTTTGCCAGCTCCTGCTCTCTTTTTTGGTTCGCCGAGAGCTCCAGTGGAGCCCACAGTGAGGTCGCTTTTGTCCTCCTGCTGGGACTCGGCGTGGGACGTGTCTTCATTCCTCCTCCTGACCCCCTCCCGCCCGTCCCTGGTTTTCGCACCACGGCACCTGGTTTTCGCACCAGGGGACTCCGACGAGCAGGCACGTCTTCCCGCAAGTGTGGACGGCGTCTGGCAGCCGCCTAGTGGAGGGGGGCCCACAATACACTGCGGTGCAGCCAGGCACACACCGCTGTCATCTTCACAAGCATCTCCTTCCACGGAGACATCTACGTGCCTGGCGGGCTTTCGCACAGCTCCAACGCCGGCTCCACGCCGAGCTCCAACGCCGGCTCCACGCCTAGCTCCAACGCCGGCTCCACGCCGAGCTCCAACGCCGGCATTACGCACGGCTCCAACGCCGCCAGTGGCAGCACCACGCCAAGCTTCGTCGCCGCCGGCATCTGCTGCTCCTTGCCAGGCATCTTCATTTGTCGCTTCCACGCCGCCGATGACGCCTGCCACTACTCGCGGCGGTGCAGCCGAGCACACGCCGCTGTCATCATCCACGCCGCCGATGACGCCTGCTGTTTCCACGCCGCTGTCATCCACGCCATCATCTTGTCCCACGGAGACATCTTCATCACCGGTGGGACTTTGCATGACACCGCCATCATCATTGTCGTCGTCATCGTCGCCGCCTGCTCCTCGGCCGGCATTTGCTTCTCCTTGCCCGGCGTCTTCATCTGCCGCTTTCACGCCGCCGATGAAGCCTGCGGTTTTCACGCCGCCGATGACGCCTGCTGCTTCCCGGCCTGCTTCAGCGCGCCCGCCTCTACGTCAGCCGCGGATGTGGCCGTGCCCTGGGCGTTCTCCTCGCGGGATGCACTCTCATCTTTTTCGGCCAGTGATGTGGCCGTTCCCTGGCCGCCCGCCTCGCCAGTTCCAGCGGCGCTCTACGCGCCGTCGCCACCTGACTTTCCCTCGCTGGCTGCGGGGACACGAGGTTTGGCGACCCTCCACCAAATCCTCCCTCCACCCTCCCTTACATTGTGGACTTTTTTCCATTTTTCTTTTCCAGGGAACATCTGGTATCTGTTCCTTGAGGGGCTGGTCCTGTGACAATCTGTCACTTAATTTCTGATAGTTTTTCGTGTTTTGTACTTTATTTCCTGTTCAGTGCTCTTATTTTGTTATACTTCCTGTTTACTCCGCTGAGCACTGTTTTTGTCACACTCGCCGTTGATTGGCAGCGGTCCTCAGCTGCTGTCAATAACCATAGGTCTATTTATGTTTAACTCGAGCACTCCTCAGTGCTCGAAGTTAAAACCATGTTGGGAACATCTCCATGCAAGACTGCTTTCTGTTTATATATTTTACTTTGATGAAATTAAAATCATCTTACCTGCTTTCTGCTCTCCTGGATTCTTGCATACTTGAGGTCACACAACTGCAGCCATGCGAAGTCCTAACAAAATCATTATTTCTTCTATATTTTCCAGAACAAAAACTTTAAAAGAAATTCAAAAGACTTTGAAAAAAGATTTAAATTTGATTCTACAGATTTTCTAGATTTGCCAGAATATTTTTATTTTATTTTAATCACAATAAGTTTGAAGAAATATTTCACAAATATTCTGCGTCAAAAAAACAGAAGCTAAAATGAAGAATTTAATTAAAATGTATTTATTATACTTTACAATAAAAAAAAAAAAATTACTTGAACATTGATTTAAATTGTCAGGAAAGAAGAGGAAGGAATTTAAAAGATAAACATGTATATGTGTTTAAAAATCCTGAAATCACTTTTAAGGTTGTATTTTTTCTCCCAAAATTTCTTTCTGAAAGTTATAAGAAGCAAAGTAAAAAAATAAATGAATTTATTTAAACAAGTAAAGACCAAGTCTTAAAAATATTTTCTTGGATTTTCAAATTCTATTTGAGTTTTGTCTCTCTTAGAATTAAAAATGTTGAGCAAAGCAAGACCAGCTTGCTAGTAAATAAAAAAAATAGAGGCACCTCACTGGTAAGTGCTGCTATTTCAGCTATATTTAGAACAGGCCAGTGGGCGACTCATCTGGTCCTTATGGGCGACCTGGTGCCCGCGGGCACTGCATCGGTGACCCCTGCAGTAGAGATTAGGAGGGGAGGGAAGGGAAACATACGCCTTCGTTGAGAGCCAGAGAGAAATGTATTCGTTTTTCCTGCATTTGCCTGCTATCTCTGCATCCTGGGGTTCAGACAAACACCAGACCGTAACACAAAAGTTGTACATAAAGCCTGGTGCCCCTTTTGAGGATGCACATGTGTCTGGAGTTTGTGTAAAAAAAAAAAAGCAAACCAAAAAAAAAAAAAGAACAACACAGAGACTTTCTAAAATTGTGTAATGTGCAGCCAGGAGGGCCGACGAGGTGAGACGTGCTGCCATATTTAAAGTGGGCGGCAGACATATGTGCCTTCATACAGAATGTGTGAAAAGGTTGCAGTTGTTCTAAGCACATCCCGTGACTCACCGAGCGGACACGACGATAGGAAAGAGTAGGTGTTAGTCTGCGAGCCTCTCTTCAGATGTCCTCCTTCTTTCTCGCTTTTGTCCGCCGTTTTGTCCGCCCGCGTGTCTTTATGTAATCATTCTGTAGAGATCTGTTGAGAATTAGAGATCGAAAACCCATTTGAGGAGGTTACCGGCGCGCGCTCTGCCTATTTGTCTGCTGTGAAATCGAAAACCTCGCCCTCCGCCGCCCTGCACCTTCTCTATCGCCGAGTGTCCCCACCTCTCTTTCACCCCCTTTTCCCACTGGCGCAGGTCACAGTGGCACGATGGAGGAGTGATAAGTGGAGAGATTAGATGATTGGGGAAGAAATGAGGGAATTTGTTAAAGGTAGCGGGATGGGCAAAGGGGTTGTTTGTCTGGAATAAAAAGAAGCGATTGTCGGGCTTTTCCCCTCCTCAAAAACGTGATCTTTCTTTATTGATCATAAAGCTGCTTGTCAACCTATTGTTCCTTTAGTGGGTCTGGGTTGTTTTTTGTCTCGTCCCTCACTTACAGACTTATTGCATGTGTTTCTGGGTGTTGTTGATAAATAGCTTTCACTTCGCATATTTGAGTTTTAACTTGCACTTACAGATGTAGCGACACACTGTCGTTATTGATAGTGGTTTTCTGAAGTGTTCCTGAGCCCATGTGGTGATATCCTTTACACACTGATGTCGGTTTTTGATGCAGCACTGCCTGAGAGATCGAAAGTCACAGGCATTCAATGTTTAGCGTGCAGTGATTTCTCCAGATTCTCGGAACCTTTTGATGATATTACATACCTTAAATGAAGAAATCCCAAAATTCCTTGCAATTAATAGCTAGTTGAAGAGTGTTTTTGTTAACCTATTGGACAGTTTGCTCACGCATTTGTTCACAAAGTGGTGACCCTCGCCCCCTCCTTGTTTGTGAATGACTGAGCATTTCATAAAAGCTGCTTTTATACCCAATCATGGCACCCACCTGTTCCCAATTAGCCTGCTCAGCTGTGGGATGTTCCAAATAAGTGTTTGATAAGCATTCCTCAACTTTCTCAGTCTTTTTTGCCAGTTGTGCCGGCTTTTTTGAAACACGTTGCAGGCATCAAATTCCTAATGAGCTAACATTTGCAAAAAATAACAAAGTTTTCCTGTTAGAACGTTGAGCATCTTGTCTTTGCAGTCTACGCATCCATCCTTTTTCTACCACTTGTCCCTTTTTCTGGGGGGTCGCGGGAGCCTATCTCAGCTGCATTTGGGCGGTAGGCAGGGTACACCCTGGACAAGTTGCCACCTCATCGCAGGGCTTTCTGCAGTCTATTCAATTTAATACAAGTTGAAAAGGATTTGCAAATCATTGTTCTGTATTTATATACCATTTCCAAAACATGTCAACTTCACTGGTTTTGGGGTTTGTATATTCCAGTTCTCTCTAAATAGTGTGGCGAGCCCCCCTCTGGGTCACCCAGTGCAATGCCAGGGGGAAGTGGGGGCAAGGGGCATGTGACCCTGGGGAACAAGCTTAATCAGTGTCATGATTCAAACCCCGGTTCGAGAAAGCTGTGGATTACAAAACATTCCTGCCTGGGGCTGCCACAATTAATCAAATATATTGGTTTATATGACGGCAAAAAAGCTTTTATTCATATTCTGTGGTCAAAATGTTCAAAGATTATGTTTTACAGACCATCATCAAGCCCCTTTTCTGACCGTCTCTTCAGGATGAGTCGTTTTGTGGGCGGGTTTTATTTACGTGGCTCACCTTTGACTGCGTCTTCTCTCCGTCATCTTTGTTGTGCCAGTGTTTTTTTTAACACTTCTATAGCAAGTGTACTGACAGATGTAAGTTAGAAATGTACGCTACTTCAAATTAGAAATGGCAACAGTGGATGATGCTGCACGATACATCAAGCGGTGCGTTTTCGTAGCTTACCAATGTCATACTAAGACATTTTTAAAGGTTTGTGAGCGCTGTGTGTAATGTTCTATATTCTCAATAAAGCATTACAGTTTTGGTGTTTCTTGCTTACGGGCACTTGCTAGCATTATTTATTGAACAGGTGTCACCCTGCAGTCCACACATCTTTTATGTGTGACCACCATCTACTGATCACACTTATCATTACACCATGTACCAAATAAGGTTATAGCAAACAGAAAAACAATTGTTTGTTTTACTTATTTTTTCCGAAAATATGCATTGAGGCTATAAAGTGTGGTGTATCTGATTATTCGATTAATAAAACAAACTAATCCATTGATTACTCGATTACTAAAACAATCGAAAGTTGCAGCCCTAATCCTGAATTTCTCATTTAAAAAAATAAATAAATAAAAATGCACAAATTGTTTTATTTGTTTTGGTTTTGGCTTTCAAATATTGTGCTCCTGAATTAATATTGCTGATCAATTTAAATGTATTTAATATTATTTTTCAGTATCAAATGATTCAAGTCGGTCGATAAATGTTTACAGTTTAACGATTTATCATATTTTCCTGACCATAGATGGCACCCACACCCACTAAATTTAGGAAGAAAACATTTGTTTTCTATGTATTAGCCACAGCGGCCTATAAGCCGTGGATATATATGTTGTAAAACAAGTCATTTATACTGAAATATTTTGAAAATTTTTATTTACAAACCTTTGTTGTTTCCAAACGGTTTCTGTAAAACGGCAGTAAAACGGCTTATCAAACAAAACGGAAGTGATCATCACACTCACTAACTGCAGACGCTTGTTTCACAATCAGCTAAACTGACTCAAGAACTCTACTGCGACGTTTTGATGAACCCCTTTCGAGTATGCATAAAAACAGTCCTACACACATCACACAAGGGACGGTTTGGTAAGAATTTTTTTAGTAATACTCTAAAATTTACAAACGTTGCTTGGAGTGATGAATGAAGAATTACTATGAGTAATAAATTGAAGTGAATTACCAAATTTTTCAGAGTATAAGTTGCTCCGGAGTATAAGTCGCACCTGCCGAAAATGCATAATAAAGAAGAAAAAAACATATATAAGTCACATTTTTGGGGGAAATTTATTCGATAAAACCCAACACTAAGAATAGACATTTGAAAGGCAATTTAAAATAAATAAAAAATATTGAACAACAGGCTGAATAAGTGTACGTTATATGACGCATAAATAACCAACTGAGAAGGTGCCTGGTATGTTAACGTAACATATTATGGTAAGAGTCATTCAAATAACTATAACATATAGAATATGCTATACGTTTACCAAACAATCTGTCACTCCTAATCGCTAAATCCAATGAAATCTTATACGTCTAGTCTCTTACGTGAATGAGCTAAATAATATTATTATATATTTTACGGTAATGTGTTAATAATTTCACACATAAGTCGCTCCTGAGTATAAGTCTCACCCTCGGCCAAACTATGAAAAAAACGGCGACTTGTAGTCCGAAAAATACGGTATATGTATTTAGCGCTTTTCTCTAGTGACTCAAAGCGCTTTATATAATGAAACCCATTATCTAAGTTAGTTTTAAATCAGTATGGGTGGCACTGGCAGCAGGTGGGTAAAGTATCTTGTCCAAAGACACCATGGTTGTGACTAGGATGGCGAAAGCGGGGATCGAACCTGGAACCCTCAAGTTGCTGGCACGGCCGCTCTACTAAGCCGACCATGCCGCCCCAAGTAGTAACGCTATGGATGGCTAGAAGACAGAACAGGTCTTCTACTTCCGGTTAAAGGCTGTGTCTAAACAGAGGGCCAATGCAGGAATCCAGCATGTGCAGTGAGTTAACTCGTTCAAATTATGGCGACTTAGCACAAACAATAACACCTCTTGTCAGTGTATTTGCTTCGTTTTTTGGGGGTTTTTTTTGCATTATGACTGTCAGCAAAGAAAAAAAAAACATTTGAGAAAAAAAAAAAACAATTCACCACACCATTTTATAAACCACGTGTTTCAAAGCGTAGGGAAAAACGTAGCGGCTTATAGCCCAAAATTTACGGTATTTTTTTTCGGTTTTATTTTCAGGCAAATTGATGCACTTTAAGTCGTTTCTGTTACAGACAGAAAAACAATGTAAACAAAGTAATTTTATGTTGTAAATTGATCTATATATTGTTTTCTGTTGTTTTCTTACCATTAATAAAGATACAATGTTATTCAGAGGTGTACTTATGACAATGATTATAGACACATGATGCTATTTCTTCTTTGTGGCAGATCATAACAGAAAATAATTGTTTAGCTCTGGTGTGATCTTAAGTTGCACTACAAGACGACAAAAAGCCCCCAAAAAAGCTGAATTCATTATATGAAAGCACACCAAGATGCCTCGTAGGATTTAGAGTAGGAATCCCATTTAATAGAAATAAATGAGACTATTTCTTTTCATGCATTGTTGTAGATTTCATGCATTGTACTTCATTTGTAACAGGTCATATTTTCAGACCCGAAAGCAGACCAAAGAGTCGTGGATGAGAAAAGAGAAAAAACAATTACTATAGAGCACAAGGTGCAGAAAACAACTACAGCAACAATAAGGTCTGAACACAAAGTACAGAACAACATACAAGATTGCTGTAAACAATGTCATGAATAAAAAGTAACATGAAATAAATGTAAACCGCCAATGTATGGAAAAGAACTGGGCCTTATGGCTGCAAGGAAACAATAACTGGGAGTGGCAATCCAGGAGGACCAACATCAAAAACACAAATACATAAAGAAGCACTAAGCATAGAAAACACGTAGCAAAAATCAAATAGAAAAACCACAGCGTGAAAGCCGGACATTTTTAAAAAGGAGTCTTGGAAAAGTTTTAATAACCTCGATAAACTAGAAAAGCACTCAGTGCAGACCTCTGCCATGAGTACAGATGACTTACCATAAATCCTGAATCCCGACTGGGATCCAGATCCACCCCAAATTGTAATTATGTGTTATGGACCTTCGATCCCTCAGGCAGTAAAGGATATCACCATATGGGCTCAGGAACACTCCATAAAATCACTGTCAGTAACTACTGTTCGTCACTACATCTGTAAGTGCAAGTTAAAACTCTACTATGCAAAACAAAAGACATTTATCAACAACAGCCAGAAACGCCGTCGGCTTCGCTGGGCCCGAGCTCATCTAAGATGGACTGATGCAAAGTGGAAACATGTTATGTGGTCTGAGCTAACCACATTTCAAATTGTTTTTGGAAACTGTGGACGTTGTGTCCTTCAGACCAAAGAGGAAAAGAACCATCCGGACTGTTATAGGCGCAAAGTTCAAAAGCCAGCATCTGTGATGGTATGGGGGTGTATTAGTGCCCAAGGCATGGGTAACTTACACATCTGTGAAGGCACCATTAATGCTGAAAAGGTACATACAGGTTTTGTAGCAACATATGTTGCCATCCAAGCAATGTCTTTTTCATGGACGCCCCTGCTTATTTCAGCAAGACAATGCCAAGCCACATGTTACAACAGCGTGGCTTCATAGTAAAAGTGTTGCGATCTGCTGCTCAGATCTTCACATGTTTGTTTTTTCATTCTCAGTCTGACCCGTTTATTTCCTGTTTTTGTCCATCACTATGGTTACACATCAGTTCACCTGCTGCTCACGCCCCGCACACCTGCTACAGATAATTACCGTCACTTTATAAGCCGTCCTCTTTTGTTTGTTCAGCCTGGGTTCATAATTTGCTTTCACGCAACAAGTTACGCCTGCACTCTACATTGTATATATATTCTCGCTAGCTATTCACACTCAGCCATTTGTTTATTCCAGCTCTCATGCTGTATGTTTTGTTTTTCTCTTGAATGTGTCTATGTGCCAGTTTAGTTCTCATTTTTGTATATCCTAGCTTTTATGCGAGCGTCCTTTGTTTTTTTTATTCTACTAGCTCCAGCATTTTTGTTATATAGCTCTTTTTGTTATTTAAATAAATTGTGTATATCTTACCTTTGCTGTGTTCACTTGACGCATCCTCGAGGGAATCACAATGCCGAACAGACGTAACAAAAAGAGTGCAGGTACTAGACGGGCCTGACTGTAGTCGAGACCTGTCTCCCATTGAAAATCTGTGGCGCAATATGAAGCCTGAAATACCACAACGGAGACTGCTAAACAGCCTAAGCTGTACATCAAGCAATGGGACATACTTCCACCTGAAAATATTCCATAATTGGTCTCATCAGTTCCCAAACGTTTACTGAGGGTTGTTAAAAGGAAAGGCCATGTAGCACAGTGGTAAAAATGCCCCTATGCCAACTTTTTTTGCAATGTGTTGCTGCCATTACATTCTAAGTTAATGAATATTTGCAAAAAACAAACTAAGTTTCTCAGTTCAAACATTACATATCTTGTCTTTGCAGTTTATTCAACTGAATATAAATTGAAAGGATTTGCAAATCTTTGTAATCTGTTTTTATTTACAATTCATACAACGTTCCAAATTCGCTTGTTTTAGGTTATGTATTTTGTTTTATTAAATTTCTGAGTCTTAATTACAGATGCAAGTCCAAATCGTTAGATGGCAGCAGTGTGGAGCTCATGGTGTGTTGGCTCGTCAATTAAGCCTTTGCTGTCTTGTCTTTTGCTGCGGCCTAAAATGTGCTAATACTCTAAGTCAGGGGTCACCAACCTTTTTGAAACCAAGAGCTACTTCTTGGGTACTGATTAATGCAAAGGGCTACCAGTTTGATACACACTTAAATAAATTGCCAGAAATAGCCAATTTTCTCAATTTACCTTAAACTCCGTGTTATTATTAATAATTAATGATATTTATCTTTGTGGAAACACTGTTAATCTTAATGATTTCTCGCAATAAATATACATTTTTGATGACATGTTTTTAAATAGGTTAAAATCCAATCTGCACTTTGTTAGAATATATAACAAATTGGACAAAGTTATATTTGTCACGACTTGGACTTGGACGTGGATTGTTTTCCCGTGGTAAAGGAAAGTTGGCACGAGCAACACGTAAATGTAAGTACATCATTTATTAATACTATAAAACTACAAAAAAGGAAGCAAACACAAGGCGCGCACAATGTCGGTACAAAAACGTGGCTATGTAAACAATACTCGCACTAAGGCAAAACTATGAACAGCAAACAAAAACTTGCACTGTGGCATAAATAACGATAACACTTACCTTGGAACAGAATGAGAACGGGACATGGATCATTGGCATGGATTACAAGGTGCGTAGCAGGTGATCAAGGGTGAGAAGGAGGTGATGTTGCCAGGATGAACAACAGAAACAGACAGGCTTAAATAATACTGTGGTGATTAGTGAAAACAGGTGTGAAACATGAGGACATGTGAAAACTAATGGGTAGTCATGGTGACAAAACAAACCAGGAAGTGCAAAAACAGGAACTAAGTGGCCAAAAACCAAACAGAACATGACTAAAAACAAAACATGATCACCTAGACATGAGAATATTTCTACAAAGACAAATAATTATTTCTTCTAGATTTTTCAGAACAAAATTTTTAAAAGAAATTCAAAAGACTTCGAAATAAGATTTAAATTTGATTTTCTAGATTTGCCAGAATAATTTTTGGGGAATTTTAAACATAATAAGTTTGAAGAAATATTTCACAAATATTCTTTGTCGAAAAAACAGAAGCTAAAATGAAGAATTAAATTAAAATTTATTTATTATTCTTTACAATAAAAGAATAAAAAAATACTTTAACATTGATTTAAATTGTCAGGAAAGAAGAGGAAGAAATTTAAAAGGTAAAAAGGTGTATGTGTTTAAAAATCTTAAAATCATTTTTAAGGTTGGATTTTTTCTCTAAAGTTGTCTGTCTGAAAGTTATAAGAAGCAAAGTAAAAAAAAAATAAATGAATTTATTTAAACAAGTGAAGACCAAGTCCTTAGAATATTTTCTTGGATTTTCAAATTCTATTTGAGTTTTGTCTCTCCTAGAATTAAAAATTTCGAGCAAAGCGAGACCAGCTTGCTAGTAAATAAATACAATTAAAAAAGATAGAGGCAGCTCACTGGTAGTCGCTGCTATTTGAGCTATTTTTAGAACAGGTCAGCGGGCTACTCATCTGGTCCTTACGGGCTAACTGGTGCCCGCGGGCACCGCGTTGGTGAGCCCTGCTCTAAGTACTGTACTTAGTTCGCGCCAGCTGTTTTATTGTAGCGTGCATCTTAGTTGTAGCTTTCATTAACACATGTAGAAGTGTTGAATTAGCCATGTAAACATTGCTAATGCTAATCAGTAGCAAAGCCAATATATATTTCAATCAATTTAGCACATTTTTGGAAACGTGGAACCTTACTTAACTTACATTTTTGTTAGCATTGAAAATAGCAGCATTACCTAGAGTGATCGCCAAGTGCTGAAGTGCAAAGAGCCGTGACGTCACGCACAACATAGGTACCGTAGCATGGCACTGTTGGATTTTGCATAAATCCGTTCCCAGTAGTACTGGCAGACTTGAACGAGTCTTCAACCGGATGTGTAGGGAAGTCCTGTTCCGTCTTCTGGCCATCCGTAGCGTTTCTACTGGCATTGATTCTCCATTCATCGCTCCAAGTCATGATAAACTACCGGATTCAGTACCCATCCCAAATCCGAAGTAATACCAGGTTAATAAAAGGACAAATTCATTAGCGGTTATTTTTCACCACATGGGTTTAGAAACATCCCAAATTTAAGAAAGACGTTAAGATGTTACAAGCTATCTTATGTAGGTCAGTATATGCTAAACTATCTAAACAAAACATCATATTAGCTTTTTTTTTTTTACTTTATGTAACAAAAAACATCAATGTAATATTGAATAGTAAATCAAACTAATAATGTTTCATGTTGGTAATGTTGGGTTGACCCCAGGATGCAGAGACAGCAAGGGAAATGCAGTTAAAAAAACACCTTCTTTTTGCGAAAACTCAAGAAAAATTGGTCCAGGTGGGAGGTATACAAAAAGCAACCAAACACAAAAAAAATCGGGGAAGCTTTGGCACGTCAATTTTAGGAGCAAAATGATCCAGCACTGTCCAGAAGCCAGCATGAAAGGCATCTTGATTGACAACCAGGGACAGGTTATACAATATGCACTCTTTGCACTTCAGCACTTGGCGATAACTCTAGGTCAGTGCTTCTTAACCTTGTTGGAGGTACCGAACTCCAGCAGTTTCATATGCGCATTCACCGAACCCTTCTTTAGTGAAAAAATACAATTCAAATGTTTTTTTTTTCAAATTCAAGACAGAGTTAACATATTTTTCGGACTATAAATCAAGGTTTTTTTTCATAGTTTGACCGTGGGTGTGACTTATACTCCGGAGCGACTTATAGTCCGAAAAATACGGCATATGTTTTTGGTAACACTTTAGTATGGGGAACAAATTCCAAGTAACAAAGACTTAATTTAGAATTCTTTGGACACCAACTAACAACTAATTTGATAATCGATTAATCTGTCGATTATTGCTTTGATTAATGGATTAATAATCAGATAAAAGAGACAAACTACATTTCTATCCTTTCCAGTATTTTATTGAAAAACAGCATACTGGCACCATACTTATTTTGATTATTGTTTCTCAGCTGTTTGTAAATGTTGCAGTTTATAAATAAAAGTTTATTAAAAAAAATATAGATATACATCTATATTTTTTTAAATAGATAAAAAAATGTAGCCTTGGCTCATGCCTATAGCATAGAACCAACGAATCGATGACTAAATTAATCGGCAACTATTTTCATAATCGATTTTAATCGATTTAATCAATTAGTTGTTGCAGCCCTAATTCTAAGTAACAAAGACTTCATTTAGAGTTATTTGGTTAGGGTTAGAGGGTTAGGGCCAGGGTTAGAGAGTTAGGGTTATAATAAGGCCATGCCGAATAAGGCATTAATATGTTAAGAGCCAATATGTTACTAATTTGCATGTTAATAAGCAACTAATTAATATTAAATATGTTCCCCATACTAAAGTGTTACCATGTTTTTTTACTGGTGCACAAAATGAAGCGTACATGAACATCACCTTGTTCAAAGAACAAAACCAACACAGTGCATAAACTCAAAACAAATTATTTCTGCTGTTGCTGTATCCTTAATACACCGATAGGGAGAAGTTTTTATTTACACGATGAGTCGGGTGTGTCTTGACCTCCGCCAAACCCCTGAGCCCGACTCACCGAACACTAGGGTTCGATCGAACCCAGGTTAAGAACCACTGCTCTAGGTAATGTATGCAATTTTTAATGCTAACAAAACAATACAAATATGATAACAAAAAATTATAAAGAATAACAAATTAGTGAAGTAGATATCATCCATCCATCCATCCATCTTCTTCCGCTTATCCGAGGTCGGGTCGCGGGGGCAACAACCTAAGCAGGGAAACCCAGACTTCCCTTTCCCCAGCCACTTCGTCTAGCTCTTCCCGGGGGATCCCGAGGCGTTCCCAGGCCAGCCGGGAGACATAGTCTTCCCAACGCGTCCTGGGTCTTCCCCGTGGCCTCCTACCGGTTGGACGTGCCCTAAACACCTCCCTAGGGAGGCGTTCGGGTGGCATCCTGACCAGATGCCCGAACCACCTCATCTGGCTCCTCTCGATGTGAAGGAGCAGCGGCTTTACTTTGAGTTCCTCCCGGATGGCAGAGCTTCTCACCCTATCTCTAAGGGAGAGCCCCGCCACACGGCGGAGGAAACTCATTTCGGCCGCTTGTACCCGTGATCTTATCCTTTCGGTCATGACCCAAAGCTCATGACCATAGGTGAGGATGGGAACGTAGATCGACCGGTAAATTGAGAGCTTTGCCTTCCGGCTCAGCTCCTTCTTCACCACAACGGATCGGTACAACGTCCGCATTACTGAAGATGCCGCACCGATCCGCCTGTCGATCTCACGATCCACTCTTCCCTCACTCGTGAACAAGACTCCTAGGTACTTGAACTCCTCCACTTGGGGCAGGGTCTCCTCCCCAACCCGGAGATGGCATTCCACCCTTTTCCGGGCGAGAACCATGGACTCGGACTTGGAGGTGCTGATTCTCATTCCGGTCGCTTCACACTCGGCTGCAAACCGATCCAGTAAGAGCTGAAGATCCCGGTCAGATGAAGCCATCAGGACCACATCATCTGCAAAAAGCAGAGACCTAATCCTGCGGTCACCAAACCGAAACCCCTCAACGCCCTGACTGCGCCTAGAAATTCTGTCCATAAAAGTTATGAACAGAATCGGTGACAAAGGACAGCCTTGGCGGAGTCCAACTCTCACTGGAAATGTGTTCGACTTACTGCCGGCAATGCGGACCAAGATCTGGCACTGATCGTACAGGGAACGGACCGCCACAATAAGACAGTCCGATACCCCATACTCTCTGAGCACTCCCCACGGGACTTCCCGAGGGACACGGTCGAAGGCCTTCTCCAAGTCCACAAAGCACATGTAGACTGGTTGGGCAAACTCCCATGCACCCTCAAGAACCCTGCCGAGAGTATAGAGCTGGTCCACAGTTCCACGACCAGGACGAAAACCACACTGTTCCTCCTGAATCCGAGGTTCGACTATCCGGCGTAGCCTCCTCTCCAGTACACCTGAATAAACCTTACGGGGAAGGTAGATATCAATAACACAGTAATGACAATGAACAATATTGCACTACAAATAGAACATTAAAAAATACCAATAGGAATAACAATGTTGATCATGAAAAACAATAACTACCTCTATTATCAACTTTACAATGATTTCAAATGCAATAACACATTAATGTCACAAAGACTTGAATAACAAAATAAATGAGATGGGGGGGCAGTGTTGACCTTTAACATTGTTTTGGTAAAAAAAAAATGGTGTAGAGTGTGTGAGTGTATGTGCTCTTGTCCATCCATCCATCAATTTTCTACCGCTTGTCCCTTTTTTTACGTCGCGGGAGCCTATCTCAGCTGCATTCGGGCGGAAGGCAGTGTACACCCTGAACAAGTCGCCACCTCATGGCAGGTCCAACACAGATTGACAGACAACATTTACACTCACATTCACACACTAGGGACCATTTAGTGTTGCCAATCAACCTATCCTCGGGTGCATCTTTTTGGAGGTGGGAGGAAGCCGGAGTACCCGGAGGGAACCCACGCAGGAAAGACATGCAAACTCCACACAGAAAGATCCTGAGCCCGGGATTGAACCCAGGACTGCTCAGGACCTTCGTATTGTGAGGCAGATGCACTAACCCCTCCCTCACCGTGCTGCTCATGTGCTGTTGTATATAGTATATTGGTTTCCCAGTATGTTTGGGAGCCAAAACACGGCGCCAGCCACCCCAAACGCCCCACCCAACAGAGCAGTAGCAGTGCCCAAGTAACAAGGGATCACCGACCACACGCAGGCGGGTTGGCCAGTGACAGGACCCCCAGGACAGGACCCACCACGCCGGCCGGCAGCAAGCCGTAGACGGAGGCGCCCGGCTGAAGACAAGGCACAGGAGAAGCCGGAGACAACTAGCCACCAAGCCAGCGACCGACCACACCCCAGAAGCCAAAATAGGAGCACTGGACATAAACTGATACAGAAACTAAGAAATCAAATATAAAAGATAATAAACAACAAATTATGTTTTTATTATGCTGAGGGCAAAGATGTGAGTTAAAAATGACCTTGGGGCTGCCGATTGGAGACCTCTATCGTACACAATTTAGATGAAGGAATTTTCATTGATAATAAGTAAGAATGATGGGCTCAGCCCTCAGAGCAGACGCATGATACGACATCATGCATGCACAATCGCATGGGGGGGTGGGGGGGGGGCAATGGGAGGGGGAGGAGAGGAAGTACAGTGCGAGGAAAGGCGCACACATTTGAGATGGCGAGATGCGAGAGACGAGGGGGTAATAAAGGAGACGATAAAGGCTGACGCTGCACTTTAGGAGTCGGTGGGAGGTCTTTGTCTCAGCTCATAACGTACTGATGACTCTGTGTGTGTGAGTGTGTGTGTGTGTGTGTGTGTGTGTGTGTGTGTGTGTGTCACACAAATGCACTTAAACAGGAAGTGGAAAATGAAATATAGCCTCAATCCAGAATCAGCTTTTTTTCCCCCACAAGAATGTTGGCCCTTACATACAATATGTTTGCTATCAGATTCAGTAAGAATGACAAGCACATGCTCGCGTGAGTGCGCACACACACACACACACACACACACACACACACACACACACAGTATTATGTTCTAAGCATCTATAGCCAATATATATTTCAATCAATTTAGCAAATTTTGGAAAAGTAGAGCCCTACTTAACTTACATTTTTGTTAGCATTGAAAATAGCAGCATTACCTTGAGTGATCGCCAAGTGCTGAAATGCAAAGAGCCGCGACGTCACGCGCAACACAGGTACCGTAGCACGGATTCAGCATACAGGTAGTATCTACAGCTACAAAGACAATACTCCAGCACTGACTGGAGGGCAAAGCAGGTCTAAATAGCACCTGGCTGACTGACACCAGGTGTGGCCAGGTGCAAATCAGCCACAGATGAGGGGAAACAGCGCTCAGGGAGACAAGCAGGAAACTGAACCAAAAATAAGAGCGCTGACAGGAAATAAAACAAACAGAGGAAAAACCAAAACATGACTCAGCTGTCAGTGACAAACTTCACATTGATAAAAGTCATAATATTGCTCCAAAGACATCATTATTTTAGAATAACACAAACATTTTTAATTAGAAATGTACAAATTTTACATAATACGTAATAATTTTTGTGAGAAAATATTGCAATATGACAGAAACAGAAATAATATGAGAAATTGTTCCCAATTTTCTACTGAACAAGTCAACACATTGTTTATAATTGGTATTAATCTTCATTATTTACTTCAAGTTATTACAGTACGTACAGGTATCTATAAACATATATTTTTGGTTTTTATTAATTAATTTTGGCTAGAGGGTGCACATTTAAATTTCTCACACACAATCTTGTAGCACATTAAATTTGTACACACACTTGTTATTTCATATGTTGACCAGAGGAGAAGCACGTTTAAAAACAACACAGTCCATTTGAAAAATCCCTCCTTTTTGGGACCACCCTAATTTTGATAGATTTCCCCACCAGGGGTGCAAATGAGATGTGTATTTTTTGTGTTTTGTAATATGCTTAAGGCCGAAGACAAACGAGTCACGGACCACAGATGGCACCTGTCCCACACTTTGGGCAACCCAGCTGTAGAAGCTAACTGTTAATGGCCATTATAGTCTTAGTACCGTAGTGTTATTTGTTCATCCTATGGTCACATATGGGATGCGGGTTTACTTACGTCTGCCCCGGATGTCGTAAAATCAGCTCTTCACCTGGCGGGTTTTTTCCGGTGTGAATAGAGAAGTCCTTCTTTAGCTGCCGTCTTGTTTTATCATATATTGCTGCCTTTGCACCTGTCAATTGTCATGACGGGGTTTTCGCAGCTTGCTGCAGGGTTCGTTCTCTCGAAATACAGACGGACCACAGTGGACAAAGCGTGCTGGTAAAAACATGATTACATTCTCAAAATACCAAAGTAGTACAAAAAAACAGAACACAAGGCGAAGACACAACGTGCTGATCACACTTGGAGCTAATGCTATAGCTTTTACTGTAGCATGGACTAGGGACAAGCAATACTCAGGTAACTGTAGCATGAAACACAACAGACTTACGTAGCAGGTGGCGTGTAGCAAACAATGACGCCAGGCCGACTGACTGGCAAAGGCAAGCTTAATTAATGCCTCTGATTAGTGCTCGGAGAGCAGGAGAGCGGGCGAACACTAATCAGAGACAGGTGGAAATAAAAAGTAACCATGATAACTAAAGGGTGGAGTGCCATCTC
The DNA here is from genome assembly GCF_033978795.1 of Nerophis ophidion. Classification (NCBI taxonomy): domain Eukaryota; kingdom Metazoa; phylum Chordata; class Actinopteri; order Syngnathiformes; family Syngnathidae; genus Nerophis; species Nerophis ophidion. Next base: position 14,075,626 of record NC_084631.1, on the reverse strand, counting down.
CGGGTTGGGGAGGAGACCCTGCCCCAAGTGGAGGAGTTCAAGTACCTCGGAGTCTTGTTCACGAGTGAGGGAAGAGTGGATCTTGAGATGGACTGGCGGATCGGTGCGGCGTCTTCAGTAATGCGGACGCTGTATCGATCCGTTGTGGTGAATTTACCGGTCGATTTACGTTCCCATCCTCACCTATGGTCATGAGCTTTGGGTTATGACCGAAAGGACAAGATCACGGGTACAAGTGGCCGAAATGAGTATCCTCCGCCGGGTGGCAGGTCTTTCCCTTAAGAGATAGGGTGAGAAGCTCTGTTATCCGGGAGGAGCTCAGAGTAAAGCTGCTGCTCCTCCACATCAAGAGGAGCCAGATGAGGTGGTTCGGGCATCTGCTCAGGATGCCACCCGAACGCCTCGGGATCCCTAGGGAAGAGCTGGACAAAGTGGCTAGGGAGAGGAACGTCTGGGCTTTCCTGCTTAGGCTGCTGCCGCCGCGACCCGACCTCGGATAAACGGAAGAAGATGGATGGATGGTAGGGTAACTAAAACAAACAAGGGTACACAAAAACAGGAAGTAATGGAGTCCAAAACTAACAGAACACAACAAAACATGATCCGGACCACGGATCATGACATCAATGTTAACTCTTGTATGCACATTAAATCAACAAAAAACTCCTGACTTTGTAGCAATGTTCAGGGACTATAGTGTCACGCCTGTAAATCTGGTTTTGTTTGATCATGTTTTGTTTTGTTTTCTGGACTCTTGTTCTGTTTTTTCACTTCCTGGTTTGTTTTTGTTACCATGACAACTCATCGATTTTCACCTTGCCCTCCTAGTCACGCCCCTGCCCTCAGTCCGGCACCTGTTCCTAATTATCACAGCCACTACTTAAGTCATTTTCTTTCTGTCCATCAGTCTGGGAACATTAACTTTCATTGTATTCTACGACTTTTGCTGCTCATTGCTCCATGCCATTGATCCCCTGCCACGTACCTTGCTGTTTATGCCTCCCGTTTTTTGTCACAGTAAGTTTTTGTTTGTAATGATGTTTTTGATAGTATCTTTTGTTTGTTTTGTAGATTGTATTGCCATTGTGCTGTTTTTGTTCTAAGTTTTAGCATAGATTATTATCCGCCATCAAGCTTGCTTTTTGTTTTTCCTTTTTGTATTTTGAGTATAATTAAAACATGATGCACCTGAATTATCGCCTGGCTCGTCCTGTAATCCCTCTGCGTCGAAGGAGTCAACAGAATCCAAGTCCAAGCCTGACATATAGTATTTGGCTCTCTATTAGATGCAATGGTTTTTCCGTATTGGGACCGTGATTTATGTCCTAAATTGTTCACCGGTCCTCGTATGGAACGCACTTTTCCTCGTTTATGTCTCAAAAAGAGTAGAAATACAAGAACACACACGCACACACACACACACAGACACACACACACACACACAGAGACACACACACGCACACACACACAGACATACACACACACACTTAGGGCGTGAGCCACGCTTCATGCAGCTGCAAACATCAGCTCACCCACATTTATTGTCTTCCCGACTTTTACAGCCTCTATGTCACTCACTCCTCTCTCCCCCACCCTCACCCCTTTCACCGCCATGCAACATGCAGAGAATCACACCAAAAGGCACGTGCGCACGCCCAGCGTGGACAAGGACGTGTGTATTATGCAAAAAGGCAGCGTTTCCTATCACGAGCAGTAGACCTCGACCAATTACAAGCACTCCAATTACATGCAACACTTGACAGAATGGAAAAAAAAAAAGATCTCAGCTCAGACTGCACTGAACAAATTTAAGTGAGAACACGAGGAAAATTCGGTGTGTGTGTGTGTGCGCATTTGTGTGTGTGTGCGTGACCTGTGGGTGATCCCTGCTTGGCTAATAGTCCTCTCTTATTGGCCAGCTGCTGGATTCATCACATTGCACCGGAGACAGAAACAGACCTTGTGGAACTTTCACCCACAGGTCTCTTGCCGGCACTCATTCAGTGTGTTTGTGTGTGTATGTGTGTGCGTGTGTGCATGTGCGTGTGTGTGTGTGGGACATGAATCTGATCCGGCACAGTGTTGGCATTTTGGAAATAACAAATGACTTTACAAGAAGTTCAGATCTATCGTATTTTGAGCAAAATTATCGTATATTTATATATTTTATATTTTAATTTTTGCGATGAGGTGGCGACTTGTCCAGCGTGTACGCCGCCTTCCGCCCGATTGTAGCTTTGATAGGCACCAGCGCCCCCCGCGACCCCAGAGGGAATAAGCAGTAGAAAATGGATGGATGGAACTCTTCTGAAGTAATCAATAAAGTACTATCTATCTATTTGTTGTTGCTCAGGACCATCTGCTACAGCCACCCTAGTGGATCCCTGGAGATTTAAAAAAAAAATTATGAAAATGGAAAAATGGGGGGCGGGGAATTTATTTTTGTTTAAATATGGTTTCTTTCGGACAAACATGACACACACCTTCCTAATTGTTGAAAAGCCCACTGTTTAATACATAGGTGTCAAACTAATTTTAGCTCAGGGGCCACATGGAGGAAAATCAATTCCCAGGCGGGCCGGACTAACTTAAAAACAAAGACGACTTCGGATCGTTCTCTTTGGTTTATTTTGGCCAAAAGATAGAACAAGCACATTCTGAAAATTTACAAATCACAAATAATTATTTTGAAAAAACACTTCAAATTCTGGGGGGGGAAAAAAAATATGTGCAGTATGAAAAACACAAAACACTAGACTTCGTCTCAGTGTATAAATAAGGCCAATAAACATGAAGTCACAGCCTATCTGGGATTGAACAAAATAAATAACAAACTTCTTGGTGTCAAAATATGTCCAGGTATTAACCCTGGGATAACGCAACACACTACACACACGGAGGTAGAAACTGTTGAAGATGGTTGTGTTACACTCACTTTTCTCAGTTTGGACAGAGGCTTTTAGGGGCCGGAGTACCCAAAAACATGCACCTGGGGATAGGTTGATTGGCAACACTGAATGGTCCCTAATGTGTGAATGTGAGTGTGAATGTAGTCCGTCTATTTGTGTTGGCCCTGTGATGAGTTGGCGACTTGTCCAGGGTGCAACCCGCCTTCCGCCCGATTGTAGCTGAGATAGGCGCCAGCGACCCTCCGCGACCCCAAAGGAAATAAGCGATAGACAATGGATGGATGAATGGATGGATATATATATATATATATATATATATATATATATATATATATATATATATATATATATATATATATATATTCAACTTATATTCAATTAAATAGACTGCAAAGACAAGATACTTAATGTTCAAACTGAGAAACTTCATTTATTTTTTTGCAAATAATCATTAACTTAGAATTTAATGGCAGCAACACATTGCAATTTTTACATTTTTACCACTGTGTTACACGGCCTTTCCTTTTAACAACACTCAATAAATGTTTGGGAACTGAAGAGACCATTTTTTGGAAGCTTTTTAGGTGGAATTGTTTCCCATTGTTGCTTGATGTACAGCTTAAGGTGTTCAACAGTCCGGGGTCTCTGTTGTGGTATTTTACGCTTCATGCGCCACACATTTTCAATGGTAGACAGGTCTGGACCACATGCAGACCAGTCTAGTACCCGCACTCTTTTACTGTGAAGCCACGCTGTTGTAACACGTGGCTCGCCCCATCCTTGTTTGTGAATGATTGAGCACTTTATCGAAGCTGTTTGTATACCCAATCATGGCACCCACCTGTTCCTAATTAGCCTGTTCACCTGTGCTGATGTTCCAAATCAGCGTTTGATGAGCATTACTCAGTCGTTCTCCGTCTTTTTTGCCACTTGTGCCAGCTTTTTTTAAACAAGTTGCAGGGATCAAATTGCAAATGAGCTAATATTTGCAAAAACTAACAAAGTTTTCCAGTTCGAACATTAAATATCTTGTCTTTGCCTTTGTCTATTCAATTAAATATAGGTTGGAAGGGATTTGCAAATCATTGTATTCTGTTTTTATTTACCATTTACACAATGTCCCAAATTTTTTAGATCTACTAGTTACTATAGTAATCTAATTAGTTACTATGGTCATCTAATTAGTTGCTTTTGTAATTTACATCACAGCAGCTCAGACAAGGCACCAAGCAGTGTGAGTGGGAAGTGTTTCCACGGACGCAGAAGAAGATTTTCACAACAAAAAGTTCTAAAGCTTAATGATATAAATAATAGAATAGAATAGAATAGAAAGTACTTTATTGATTCGTGGGGGAAATTCAATAAATAGCATACATATCAGATTGAAGATGGGTTTATTGTGTACCCTTCACGTTCATATTTCACTGTTTGTTGCATTTTTGTTGCGTTTCACTTGATTGTAAAATATGTCGAGGGGGTGTGCCATTCATATTTTGTCAATATTTATTATTTTATTGTTAATAGAAACATTTAAAATTCCATTGCGTTTTTTTAATGCGGTCTGTCATAACGTTTTTAGCATTTTTGATTGATTTATTGATTCTTTTATTAGTAGATTGCACAGTTCAGTACATATTCCGTACAATTGACCACTAAATGGTAACACCCGAATACGTTTTTCAACTTGTTTAAGTCGGGGTCCACGTTAATCAATTAATTCATTAATCAATTAATCAATTCAATCAGACATTTTTTTGAAGTTTTGTATTAGTGTTCCTAAAAATAGATATACCGGCCCACAGACACATTTTTCCTCTAAATGTGGCCCCCGAGTCAAAATAATTGCCCAGGACTGGTATACGCCCTCGTGGAGCACAGGGTTAGCAGCATGGGTAGCGTTAGCTGTTGTGCGAGCGGTAATACGAGACAAAAGAAGGTGCGAATGTGGTAACAAATGAAGGAAGAATTAATTCCCAAGAAAAACAGCAGGGGGTCCATCGTCTGGCAGTGGTTTGGCTTCAAGTGGGAATATGTCGAACAGACAACCGTAATTTGAAAAGTGTGGTGCTAAGCGTTGCTACAAAAAGTAACATTACTACTAATATGTAGCATCATTTGAAAAGTCACCTGCTAGAGAATGAAGGGTGATTACTCCGCATGTCAACATCTCCATACGGTGCCACACCATCAAAATGCAGAGGCAAACATTTCTACATCAACACCGTATGAAAAAAAATAGTCCACAACAAAAGGAGATAATGTCCGCAGTAACCTACCACACTATTTGATTCCCTATAATACAGCTCATTTTTTCATTTGACAGTTATTGAAATATCTTGTGTGATATCATGCACAAACGTGCACTTTATGTGTTTTAAAATATTGTAGTGGAGTTCTGTACAAAGAGTGCACTTAAATGTAGTGTTGTTTTGATATGTCATCTTAGTGACATCATGCACAAAAGTGCACTAATAGCTTGTTTTAAAAAGTCTCTGACAAGCTTGCACTTTCTGTTTTGAAATGACATGAATGTTTGTGCCACTGCTTAATAACTGTTTAATAAACACAGTTTTGGTCAATTGACTTAATTGTGAGTTCCTTCTCTGCATGAAAGTTTAAAATGAGCACATATTAATGCAGTATGAACAAGAATGTGTTAATGTCGACACATAGAATCATCATACTGCTGTGATTATATGCATCAAGTGTTAATTCAAGGCTAAGGCAAAATATCGAGATATATATCATGTATCGTGATATGGCCTAAAAATATTGAGATTTTTAAAAGGCCATATCGCTCAGCCCTACTTCTGAGGTGGTACTTGGTGAAAGAAGTTTGAGAAGGAACGGCCTGACAAATACACGACATATTGGCGCTGTTATAAAAACCCCAAAGTTTGACCCCGTAAGTCATTTTTGGCTTGACATTCATATAAAAGTATCTATAAAACACTTCCTGTAACTTTAGAACAATTTACAAGCGCATGTTAGCAGGGATTGGTTAGAAAAAACATGGGGTATGTCCGAGACAATGAATAAGGCTCCCACCAAACTTAGTGAGTAATGCAAGACGTGTGTGTGTGTGTGTGTGTGTGTGTGTGTGTGTGTGTGTGTGTGTGTGTGTGTGTGTGTGTGTGTGTGTGTGTGTGTGAGTGTGTGTGTGGCTGAACTAAGCCAAGTATTGGCTGACTTCAGTTCCGCTTGGCAGGCCGCGCTTTTGCGGAAGCATTTTGTTGGTGAACAAAAGCTCACAATGTTTTCAAACAGTTGTCCTCTGCATGATAGTTTCTCTCTCTCTCTCTCTCTCTCTCTCTCTCTCTCTCTCTCTCTCGTCAGTTCTTTGCACAAACGAGTCAGTCCTCCACCTGTGGGCGTGTCTTACACAGAAAGTACTGTATCTTTCGGATTATAAATTGCTCCGGAGTATACGTCGTACTGGCCGAAAATGCATAATAAAGAAGGAAAAAAACATATATACATCGCACTGGAGTATAAGTCGCATTTTTGGGGGAAATTTATTTGACAAGATCCAACAACAAGAATAGACATTTGAAAGGCAATTTAAAATAAATAAAGAATAGTGAACCGGCTGTGTTAGACCTTGGCGAGAATGAGGACTCAGGAGAGCAGGGGTAGGGAACCTATGGCTCGCGAGATAGATGTGGCTCTTTTGATGACTCCATCTGGCTCTCGGATAAATCTGAGCTGACACTGCTTAACACAATAAGTAATGAATAATTCCACTTGTAATCAAAGTGTTAAAAATAACGTTTAAGATATAAAACATGCTCATGCATTTGAATCCATCCATCATTTTCCTACCACACTTGTTCAAGAAGTTGCATTAAGGGTAAGAAGTGATTTATTTATTATTGATTAGTTCAGGGTTTGCCCTCCAGGGGGTTCTTCAGACCACCAAGCACCGACATGAGAGCCTGTTTCAGGGTTGCAATATTTTTCATTTTTCAATAAGTCTCTCTGTTGCTTTCCAGCAATTGTCTTTTTCTCTTTTCTTCTCGCTCGCACTCTGGCTCCAGCCCCAACCCCCGTCTCTCCTCCTGGCTGCTGCTTATAACAGAGCGACCGGTTGAATAAATAACAAGGCCATGTGGGCCTTTTACGCACTTGTCGCTGATTTTGAGGCCGGTCCTGGCACACCCTGCTTCGCTGCAGGCCCGCAGGCCACGCCCCCTCCACAGTTAGCTTCAGAATTACAATGTTATTACAATTATTAAGAGAGCTATTATACTCTAGAAATGTTGGTCTTACTTAAAAATGCACTCGTTTAGTTGTGTTCAGTGTTGAAAAAAAATATTACATGCTCTTACGGAAATACATTTTAAAATATTTTGATTCTTGGCTCTCTCGGCCAAAAAGGTTCCCGACCCCTGTATTAGAGTAACAAAAGACTTATAGGCCGAACGCAATAAACAGAAAATCACTCCATAGGGAGGAAAAAGGCAATAGCAAAATCACACAAACATCTAATAACAAAAAGAACAACAATCTATGATAGCTAAAAAAGGTAAATCATTCACGCAGAGGAGACAAGAAACTTTTAAACAGAAAGCACGCTATAACAAGCTGAGATAATTACAAAGTAAAGCGCTCCAAGAGGAGGGAAAAAAAAGGAACACAAAGCACTGAAATTTAACACACAAAAATCTTGACCAAAAACTTTAGCAAACCAAATCACTCTTTCTCAGAGGGAACAAAGAAATCAATAAATAGGGTAAGGCAATACTTGGCAAAACTTGGTTCAAGGCTGTGGACAAGGCTGGAGGCACATAGCGAGACGATATACTCTGGCACTAGACAAGAGGAGGACGAGACATTTATACACATGAGGGAGGGTGACACAGGTGGGCACAATCAGGCAATCAGGAGAGACATCAGACCAGTGAAACAGGAGGAAGGGCAAGTGACCTGAAACGAGAGGGAGAGTTAACCTTTCAAAATAAAACAGGAAATGATGAGACCACGGTGGCAGAGGGGTTAGTGCGTCTGCCTCACAATACGAAATTCCTGCAGTCCTGGGTTCAAATCCAGGCTCGGGATCTTTCTGTGTGGAGTTTGCATGTTCTCCCCGTGAATGCGTGGGTTCCCTCCGGGTACTCCGGCTTCCTCCCACTTCCAAAAACATGCACCTGGGGATAGGTTGATTGGCAACACTAAATTGGCCCTAGTGTGTGAATGTGAGTGTGAATGTTGTCTGTCTATCTGTGTTGGCCCTGCGATGAGGTGGCGACTTGTCCAGGGCGTACCCCGCCTTCCACCAGATTGTAACTGAGATAGGCGCCAGCACCCCCCGCGACCCCAAAAAGGGAATATGCGGTAGAAAATGGATGGATGAATGGATGACAGGACCACATGAAACCAGACAATACCCAGACAAGACTTCACCCAGGTGTGACAGGCTGAATAAGTGTACGTTATATGACGCATAAATAACCAACTGAGAAGATGCCTGGTATGTTAACACAACATATTATGGTAAGAGTCATTCAAATAAATATAACATATAGAACATGCTATACGTTTACCAAAAAATCTGTCACTCCTATTCGATAAATCTCATGAAATCTTCTTCCTCGATGTCGCTTCTAAACAACTCTGCCAACTCCAGAGGTATGCGCCGCTTCCTCTTGTCGTTTTCTGATGCATATTTCACTACGTCCATCTTGTAATCTGCAGTACATGATTTGCTTTCCGGTGCCATTTTTGTTCAGTATCTTCTCAGTTTTTATAAGTTACCGCCAACCATGAAATGATCCATTTTAATAGCTACGGCAGTAGAATATAGCAGTTAGCGTCCCGTGACCCAGAATGCAGTTCTGCCAAGACCCAAACCCGCTGAATTCTTATTGTTTGACGTGTATGTGACGATTGCTGACATTTTCTTTGTCTCTTCCGCGAATGAGATAAATAATGATTTTTGATATTTTACGGTAATGTGTTAATAATTTCACACAAAAATCGCTGCGGAGTATATGTCGCACCGGCCAAACTATGAAAAAACTGCGACTTATAGTCTGAAAAATACGGTAGTTAAAAGTGTGAATTTACGCAAGTAATAAAGGAAGGGTTGGTTGGACTGTCAATGTCTGAGGAGGTGGAACTGGACTCCATGCAGTGCAAGTACTGTATGTGTCTCCTGCTTTTATGGCTTGGGAAAATGGTTTTATAGTGATGCAGCTTTTATGTCTTCGTCAGCCAAATTAGAGATCATTTTGCATTTTAGCACAATATTGATGCATTGCCCGGTTCCAGCCGTAAACACAGAGATCATCTTTTTTTTACCTTCTGTTTGTGCCTCCTTTTTTTTTTTTTTTTTACTGCTTCTGCGACTCATGAACGCCGCCGGGGACATCATTCCACTAAATCAAAAATGTCACAAAATAAAATGCAAGACTAATTTCTTGGATGAGACGATTGTCGATTTCTTGCCCGGGGCTTTTAGTTATTGTAGCATAATGTTGGAGTGAAGTTTGGTTTATGAATATACTGCTTACATGTCTTTCCAGGTCGGTGTTGCCTTAAGGAATGTAAGGATATGAAAAATTCCTATCACATTTATCATTATTACCATGGCTTTTTGGGATGTGCTTATAAATTACTTTGACACACTTATAATCAAGTTTTATTTTAAAGGGGAACCTTATCATAATTTCAGAAGGGTTGAAACCAATAAAAATCAGTTCCCAGTGGCTTATTTTATTTTTTGAAGTTTTTTTCAAAATTTTACCCGTCCCGGAATATCCCTAAAAAAAGCTTTAAAGTGCTTGATTTTCGCTATTTGCTTAAGCCACTGTCCATTTCCCTGTTACGTCACATAGCGATTCCAATACAAACAATGGCGAATAGCACAGCAAGATATAGCGACATTAGCTCGAATTCAGACTTGGATTTCAGTGGTTTAAGCGGTTCAACAGATTACGCATGTATTGAAACAGAGGCCGATAGCGAAAATGAAATTGAATAAGAAACTGAAGCTATTGAGCCAATAGCTATTGACGCTATTCGGCCATGCATCGTCGGTAAAATGTGCAGACCAACCGATCAGGACTTTTGCATTGACACTGGATCAACTTAAATCCGTCGATTGGTAAGTGTTTGTTTCGCATTAAATGTGGAAGGAAACGCTGCATGTAAATATAGTTTCAAATGTACATACAGGAAGCCTAAATAGCATGTTAGCATCGATTAGCTGGCAGTCATGCCGCGAACCAAATATGTCTGATTAGCACATATGTCAACAATATCAACAAAACTCACCTTTGTGATTTCGTTGACTTTATCGTTGGGAATGCATCTGCTTTGATTGTCGCAGGATATCCAGACATTCTTGTCATCTCTGTGCCATCTCTGTCGTAGCATCGCCGGTAAAAACCAAACGAGGGACTTTCGCATCTCTTGACACTGGAGCAACTTAAATCTGTCGATTGGTAAGGGTTTGTTTGGCAGTAAATGTGGATGGAGGGAAAGGCTGGATGTAAATATAGCTACAAATGAGGCATAATGCTGCAATATGTACACACAGCTAGCCTAAATAGCATGTTAGCATCAATTTGCATGCCTTTCTAATTGATGCACATTCCACGTAAATCAACTTCAATCCATCCCTGATCGTGTTGGTACACCCTCCAACAACACACCGACGAGGCATGATGTCTCCAAGGTATCGGAAAAAAAATGAGAAAACAGAAAATAACAGCTGATTTGACTCGATGCGTGTGATGTGGTAGGGAAAAATGGCGTTGAGTACCGATGTGACGTCACATTCGGACGTCGTCGCTCAGAGAGGGATAAACAGAAAGGCGTTTCATTCGCCAAAATTCACCCATTTAGAGTTTGGAAATCGGTTAAAAAACTACGTGGTCTTTTTTCTGCAACGTCAAGGTATATATTGACGCTTACATAGGTCTGGTGATAATGTTCTCCTTTAAACATTTAATACAATACACATTCCTTTTCCTAAGGAAGCTTAGGCTGAATGTTTGCAACAAGCTGTTGGAGATCTTTTTTCAGTCTATTGCGGCCAGTGCCCTGTACTTTGCAGTGGTTTGTTGGGGGAGCAGCACCATCAAGAGGGACATAACCTGGATTCACACACTGATCCGGAAAGCTGGTTAAACTATTGGCACGCAGTTGGAGGCGTTTGTGTCAGTGAGGGACAGGAGGACACTGGACAAACAGCTCGCCATCATGGACAATCCTGCCCACCTATTGCACCACACAATTGAGGGACAGCGTAGCTCATACTCCAAGAGGCTCCTTCAGCATCATTCCCACAGTGTTCGATTCAAGAAGTCCTTCATTCCGCACTCCATCCTGCTGTGTAATCACTCGCCATACAGCAATAGATGATATCTGTCTATTACCTGACCGCTTCTATGTTAGCTACCTTTCTTGTTTATAATGAACATTTTCTGCTGGATCTGCTCTCTCTTTTTTTTTTTTTTTTTTGCTGCAGCTGTTACATATACTGTAATATTTTACATGGTAATTAAGATATATATTGTAATAGAAATGTCCGATAATGGCTTTTTTGCGGATAACCAATATTCCGATATTGTACAACTCGTAATTACCAATTCCGATATCAACCGATACCTATATATATAGTCATGGAATTAACACATTATAATGCCAAATTTTGTTGTGATGCCTCGCTGGATGCATTAAACACAATGTAACAAGGTTTTCCAAAATAAATCAGCTCAAGTTATGGAAAAAAAATGCCAACATTGCACTGCCATATTTATTATTGAAGTCACAAAGTGCATTATTTTTTTTAACATGCCTCAAAACAGCAGCTTGGAATTAGGGAAATGTCCTCCCTGAGAGAGCATGAGGAGGTTAAGGTAGCCGCGGTTGAGGTGGGGAGGTAGGGGGTAGCGGGGGATGTATATTGTAGTGTCCCGGAAGAGTTAGTGCTGCAATGGATTCTTGGTTTTTGTACTGTTGTGTTTATGTTGTGTTACGCTGCGGATGTACTCCCGAAATGTGTTTGTCATTCTTCTTTGGTGTGGGTTCACAGTGTGGCGCATATTTATTACAGTGTTAAAGTTGTTTATACAGCCACCCTCAGTGTGACCTGTATTGCTGTTGACCAAGTATGCTTTGCATTCACTTGTGAGTGTGAAAAGCCGTAGATATTATGTGACTGGGCCGGCACGCAAAGGCGGTGCCTTTAAGGTTTATTGGCGCTCTGTACTTCTCCCTACTTCCGTGTATACAGCGGCATTTTAAAAAGTCATACATTTTACTTTTTGAAACCGATATCGATAATTTTGAAACCGATACCGATAATTTCCGATATTACATTATAAAGCATTTATCCGTGGATAATATCGGCAGTCTGATATTATCGGACAACGTATTTCTATTATATAAACAAATAATATAATAATATTTTGTATATATATATATATATATATATATATATATATATATGTCAGTATATATTATATACTGTATATGTAATACGTAAATATTACATATATGTTATATTTTATATTGCTACTATGGTACATTTTTAGTCTACTTTATCCCTGCATTATCCTTTCCGTACTTACCCTTTCCATCCTCTGTGAGTGAGCTACTGTGTGGAACAATTTCCCTTGTGGATCAATAAAGTTTGTCGAAGTCTAACTCTAATAGATTAATAGCCACACAATATACTTTCGTGGCAAAAGAAATATGTTGTGTGATAATATTGTTCTAGCTACTTAAAAGTCATCCATCCATCTTCTTCCGCTTATTTGAGATCAGGTCGCGGGGGCAGCAGCCTAAGTAGGGAAGCCCTGACATCCTTCTCCCCAGCCACTTCACCCAGCTCCTCCAGGGGAATCCCTCCCGACATGTCCTGGGTCTTCCCTGTGGTCTCTTATCGGCTGGATGTGCCCTAAACACGTCCGGGCATCTAGTCAGGATACTTAAGAGTCATATTATTTTTATTTCCCTGTTTGAATAGGTTTATATTCTTCCATTTTAACTTGGAAAGTTTTTCGTGTTATTTGATGATAAAGAAAAAAACATGTGTTGGGTGCGTCATGTCGGGTTTATGTGACATCTCGCCAGTTCACTTCCTGTTGTCACATTGCTTCGAGTATGGATCAATCCCTCCGTTGAAGAGAGCACAGCCTGTAGGTTTAATGGGCACAATTTTAAATCTTTGTTGTTCAGACAGTGACGTGTATATAAACATTCAGATTTGTTTTTATATTTTTAGTTTATGTATTGTTTTTAAATGGAGGACGTTAACATCTCTATTTTTCATGCTCACATTAAAGCTCGCTAGCGTTAGACTGCCGTTTATAATTATACGTTATCCCTCGTTGTTTTGTGTTGTTTGAACTATTGTTGATTAAGGCAGTGGTTCTCAAATTGGGGGTACGCGTACCCCTGGGGGTACTTGAGATTTTTTTTTAAATATTCTAAAAATAGCAACAATTCAAAAATCCTTTATAAATATATTTATTGAATAATACTTCAACAAAATACGAATGTAAGTTCATAAACTGTGAAAAGAAATGCAACAATGCAATATTCAGTGTTGACAGCTAGATTTTTTTGTGGACATGTTTCATAACTATTGATGTTAAAGATTTCTTGTTTTGTGAAGAAATGTTTGGAATGAAGTTCATGAATCCAGATGGATCTCTATTACAATCCCCAAAGAGGGCACTTTAAGTTGATGATTACTTCTATGTGTAGAAATCTTTATTTCTAATTGAATCACTTGTTTATTTTTCAACAAGTTTTTTGTTATTTGTATATCTTTTTTCCATATAGTTCAAGAAAGACCACTCCAAATGAGCAATATTTTGCACAGTTATACAATTTAAATAAATCAGAAACTGTATTTTACTTCTTTATCTCTTTTTTTCAACCACAAGTGTTTTGTTCTGATTAGGGGGTACTTAAATAAAAAAAAAATGTTCACTGAAAAAAGGTTGAGAACCACTGTCTTAAGGAACTGGTAAATTAGTCATAATTGTTCGGCAATTTATTATTAAAGCGTCTATGAATGTTCTCATACATCCAGGTCATGGTCATCTCGGCATTTAATCGATCCGAACTGGAATGGTTGGTTTGTCTTAGAAGACGTTTTGCCTTTCATTCGAGTAGACTTCATCAGTTCCCGCTCATAGACTTAGATTGGTCAGATCTAGTCTTTATTATTATGGTATTCTGTGGTAGTACTCTGAGTACACGTTTTGATTTAAATTAAAATCTTTGTCAATTTTTGTCAATGATCAACATTAACCAGGGTTAATTAATTTGAGTTCTTATTAGTCCTGCTTAATGCTGTGAAGTACACGAGGCAAATAAACCAACTTTCAGAACGACCCAGATGATTCATTTGAATCGTTTTTGCTGACTTAAGTCAGAGTTTTCACAGTGAACAAATCAGACAGACATGATTCATTTGAGTTATTCTATGTTTCGAGTCAGTAGAAACACAGGAAAGACTAAATATTTTCAATTGGTTGACTGACTCATGTCAGCTGACTCCTTAGACTCCAATGAGTCTTTCGAATTGATTCACTAACTTCAGTCAGCAAACTTGCCAAAAACAAAGCAGAGTGCAGACTCAGATAACTTTGCTGATCTGATTCACTGACTCACAGCAAATGAACTGGACCGAGATGACTCATTTGAATGGGTTCACTGACTGGAGTCGGCTCACCCACAACAAACACATCAGACTCCGATGATTCATATGAATTAATTCATTGATTGGAGTCAATTGACTAACCAGAAGCACTGCTGACTTGGATGATTTCACAATGAATCGCCAACATTAACCGAAGTGACTCAAGCGAACCGGATCACTTCGGTGAGTGACTCATCACTACCCGAGGATATCCTTAACATCTTTCAAGTTGCCCATCACTCTTTCCCTATTTGTGTCTTATTTCAAGTTTAAAAATGTTGACTTTTGCTGAATTTTGCTAACATTGTACACAAAGTTAGCAAAATTCAGCAATTCTGTTCGCTATTAGGGGAAAAAAAATTCAGTTTTTTTTTTTTCTAATCAAAAAACCTAACCCCAAAACTCAAAATTGCCCTCTAGCGCTCCCTAGGAATAAAGCACAGAAAAAACTACTCCTGAGAAAAAAAATACAAACAAAACTTCCTCTAACTTCCAGTAGGAATGTCATAGCGACATGAAACAAAAATTTCTATGTAGGTCTCACATAGACCTACATTTCATATATTGACAACCCCCAGCAAAAATCCACAGGAAGTTTGCAATTCCCCCTTCAAAACAAAAGTTTTATAAAAAACGGTCACCTTTTTTCAAACATTATCTCCTCTGAGCACGTTTGTCGTGTCGGCTTCAAACTACCACAGGAGAGAGATTGAACCCTTCTGATTAAAAGTTGATGAAAGAATTTTAAGCTAAGCCGGTATGTTTTAAAGTTGTTGTTTGCCTGCTCATCGTAAAAACAACCGTCCAACATTTTACAACTAATTGTAAACTTATAGGTGCCGACCATCAGGGCTGAGTTGCGACGCGAGAGTGTGTCGAGGTTAAGATATTACGGCGAGTTGGTAAGTCTATCTGTTTGCTAATAGTACCTACTAGTTGTACCCATGTATTTTCAATGGGCGGTTAGCATCGGGTTTTAATCCCGTTTCCTCCTATGTTTCTGCTCGGATTGAATTTCTTTGTATGTCGAGTCTTTTTTTTGGGTACTTACACATGGTGCCTGACTGTTGTGGCGTTTTAAGGCCATCTGCACTTTTTATGCGCCGAGTTGGTAGGTCTATTTGTTTGCTAATAGTAGCTACTAGCCTTACCCATGTATTTTTAATGGGCGGTTAGCATCGGGTTTTTCTAACTTATGTCTGTCAGTAGACATGTTATGGAAGGTAAACACTACAATATAATACAAAGTAGTGTTGTTCTAACTTATATCTGGGAAGCCCAGACTTCCCTCTCCTCAGCCACTTCCATATATACTCGGTCCCGTCCATCGCTGCTTGCAGATTTAATTTTTATTGAAATGGCTTGACTGGTTCAATAAAGGCACAGGTCGCGCATGTAAGGAGAGCGCGATAGAAAGACAGATCAGTTATTCTTTATTCAAGGTGAGTGGGAGGGAATAGGCTCAGTTTGGAGGGGGGTGAGAGTAAATGCAAACGTCAATGGAAAATGCCAACACTGGGAAGAACAGTGCATTGTTAAATGAGCAATGAGAAGGTAGAATAGATACTTTCAGTGAGTCATTCTGGACAATGTACCACACAGGCCAAAATGTGCTTTCCGCACAGGCCTATTGCAATTTACACAAAAGGTGCATAAATGTTTTCCAACACAATCTCTTTCTGCGTTGCTCGGTTTCCAGAGAGCGAGTGCCTTTGCTCATGCAACCAACCTTGCTTTGCAACTTCCGGTTTCTCCCAAAGAAGAAGAAAAGAAAATAGTCAAATGTTTTATTGAACCCATTTTTATTGATATCGATTATGTGTCTATCACGATATATACTACTATATTAATATATACGTTGCCAGGAGAGCGGTACATTTCAAACTGCATTGTGTCGAGTGTGAAATTTAGTGGAGGAGGAATTATAGTGCGGGGTTGCCTTTCAGGAATTGGGCTTGGCCCCTTAGTTCCAGTGAAAAGAACTTTGAATGCTCCACGATACCAAAATAACTCAATGCTACAGTTAAAGTTAAAGTACCAATGATTGTGTCATGATCCTTGGTGCGGATCATGTTTTGGTTAGTTATGTTCTGTTAGTTTTGGACTCCCTTAGTTCCTGTTGTGTGCACTCCTGGGTTTATTTTGGTCACCATGGGGATTAATTGGGTTCACCTGCCTTTGGTTAGTGGTCCCACGCTCAGCTGCTGTCAACCACTAGTCAAATAGCTTTTTATACACCTTACTCGCCACGCTCAGTCTGGTGTCATTGTTTGCCTCACACAAACTACTAGTAAGTCTTTTTTATTTGATGCCACAGTTTTGTGAGTGTTCCATGTCCATAGTTCTATGTTTCCTGCGCTAAGTATTTGCTTTAGCTCCAAGTGCGATCAGCACATTGTGCCTTCCCTTGTGTTCCGTTTTGTTGTACTTCTTTTTATTTTTGAGGATTAAATCATGTTCCTACCTGCACGCTTTGTCAGGAATGGTCCATATGCAAATTTTGGAAAACGACCCCCGCAGTAAGCTGCGCAAACCACGTCATGTTAGACTGTCACACACACACTAGATGTGGTGAAATTTGTCCTCTGCATTTCCCCCATCCCCTTGTTGAGGGGAGCAGTGGGCAGCAGCGGTGGCCGCACCCGGGATTCATTTTTAGTGACTTAACCCCCAATCCCAACCCTTGATGCTGAGTGCCAAATTGGGACATAATGGGTCCCATTTTTGTAGTCTTTGGTATGACTCACAATTTACCGATCTCAGGGCAAACACTCTAACCCAGGGGTCACCAACCTTTTTGAAACCAAGAGCTACTTCTTGGGTACTGATTGATGCGAAGGGCTACCAGTTTTACACTTTACATTTTAAGTGTTTATATATATATATATATATATATATATATATATATATATATATATATATATATATATATACACACACACCCATATATATACATATATATATATAGTAATTTGTAAGTTACATGTAAGTGTGATTCAAACAAGAATAGCTAAATAAATAAATCTATATATATATACATATATATATATTTTTATATATATATATATATATATATATATATATATATATATATATATATATATATATATATATATAAAATGGGTATTTCTGTCTGTCATTCCGTCTTACATTTTTCTTTCCTTTTACGGAAGGTTTTTTGTAGAGAATAAATGATGAAAAAAACACTTAATTGAACGGTTTAAAAGAGGAGAAAACACGAAAAAAATTCAAATTAAATGAACCGAAGTGAACCATTAAATGAACCAAAATATCATATCTTTGTGTAAATATTGGACACAGTGTGTTGTCAAGCTTATGAGATGCGATGCAAGTGTAAGCCACTGTGACACTATTGTTCATTTTTTTCTTTTTTCTCTAAATGTTTTTAATGATAATATCAATGAGGGATTTTTAATCACTGCTATTTCGAATTTGTTACTAATATTGATAATATTCATTTTTTTTCACTACTTTTAGATTGTACCTTGTCATGTTTGTGTGTCCTCAATTGCTCTGTTTATTGCTATTCTGAATCTTGCTGGGTTGGGTTTGGTTTTGGAATTGGATTGCATTGTTATGGTATTGTTGTGTATTGTTTTGTTGGAATGATTAATAAATTCATAAAAAAAAAAAAAAAAATGGCCAGCGGGCAGCGGGCGACCCATCTGGTCCTTGCGGGCTACCTGGCGCCCGCTGGCGCCGCGTTGGTGACCTCTGCTCTAACCACTTGACCACTGAGTAGGTAACTTTGTGGGAACAGTTGGGAGCGGACCCCTTCCTCTTCCAACATGACTGTGCACCAGTGCACAAAGCAAGGTCCATAAAGACATGGATGACAGAGTCTGGTGTGGATGAACTTGACTGGCCTGCACAGAGTCCTGACCTGAACCCGATAGAACACCTTTGTGATGAATTAGAACGGCGACTGAAAGCCAGGCCAACATCGGGGTGAGACCTCACCAATGCGCTTTTGGAAGAATGGTCGACAATCCCTATAAACACACTCCGCAACCTTGTGGACAGCGTTTCCAGAAGAGTTGAAGCTGTAATAGCTGCAAAAGGTGGACCGAGATCATATCAAACCCTATGGGTTAGGAATGGGATGGCACTTCAAGTTCATAAGTAAGTCAAGGCAGGTGGCCTAATACTTTTGGCAATATCGTGTGTATCGACATCATTTTATTGCCAAACCCCAGTCGGTTTTACATATGGCACTTTTAACAAGGTGGGCAACAGGTACCTTTACAGCTAAATGGAAAAAACATTCTGAATAATTTAGAGTGAGTTTGATCCGTGAGAGATGATTAAGAGCATGTCTGCCGCTGTTATTTTGCTCCGTGATCCTAATGACAAGCATCCTGACTAACTTTCATGGACGCACGCCTGTTGTTACTCGCAGCCTTTGAATGCCAGAATCTGAAATGTGCAAAAGATGTGAGTGTGGAGCTCAGGTTTGAAGTCAGCCAGGCAGGAGGACGCTACTGATGAAGGGGTCCATCCAAGGGAGATAAGCAAGGCCAACCCATGAGCGAAAGGAGCAGATGGAGATGTTTTACATAGAAATAGATAGACCAAAATGACAAGAAGGGGACAGGGCGGAGAGATAATGACTAAGATAAGGAGGCAGGTAAACGACAGGAGGCGAAGGGATTACAAGTTTACACAAGAGTGGAGAGATTGGCGGCGTCAGACGAGGACCAGAAAAAAAGTCTGTTTGATGGGAAGTCATGGCGGATAACGGGAAAGAAGTCCTTGCCAGAGGGAACGGAAAAAACTTTCCTTCTTTTAGCATCAGTCCTAAGCCAGCTTCTTTGGGGAACTTAACGGCGTCTTTTTTCCCCCCGATATACGGTACATAGCCGCTACAAATGGTCGTCAAATGAGGTCCAGAGGAGCAGAGGTGAGCAGGTGGCGCCTCTGCTTTCAAAGTGCGTATTTAGAATTTCAAACCAGCGAGCAGCCGAGTGCCGGCGGGGCCCTCCCGATAGCTTGTGACAAAATCGGCGGCCCCGCCGGAGGAATATCGCCAAGGTGAAGTCGGGGAAAAAGCAAACAAGCTGCTTTGTCCTCTGCAATTAAAATAGAAAGTACTACTTCAGTGCTTTTTTTTTCTACTATTCCACAATCCTCCAGTTGAAGAACTTCCAACAGCCAACGATTACCTTTCACAGAAACCTCATTAAACATTCATCAGTGTACATCTTCAGAAAAGGAAATCAATATTGAATTCATCGGTGGCTTGTATTAAAACATCTTTCGCAGCTGCAAGAAGTACACTCGAACCGCTAAAGGTGATGCATGCGCTTGTCGACCTCCCGTCTCTTTGGATTTCTCAAGATTTTGAAAACTAATTTGCCCATCTAAAATCAGGGAAGTAGAATTACAATGGAAACGTCAATGCCCTCCGAACTGGCTGACTCACACCTTGTCGACCTAATCGATACCAAAAGTAGCTATTATTGCACATTTACTCGAGAAGGATGGGTGATAATACAGAAGTTTTGACAGTTTGTTGACATTTTGTTTCTCTAGGGCAGTGGTTCTCAACCTTTTTTCAGTGATGTACCCCCTGTTAAATGTTTTTAATTCAAGTACCCCCTAATCAGAGCAAAGCATTTTTGGTTGAAAAAAAGAGATAAAGAAGTAAAATACAGCACTATGTCATCAGTTTCTGATTTATTAAATTGTATAACAGCGCAATATATTGCACATTTCTAGTGGTCGTTCTTGAACTATTTGGATAAAAGATATAAAAATAACTAAAAACTTGTTGAAAAATGAACAAATTATTCAAATATAAATAAAGATTTCTACACATAGAAGTAATCATCAACTTAAAATGCCTTCTTTGGGGATTGTAAAAGAGATCCATCTGGATTCATGACCTTAATTCTGACCATTTATTCACAAAAAAATACATTTTTAACATCAATATTTATGGAACATGTCCACAAAAAATCTAGCTGTCAACTTACTGTGTCCGCCCTGAGATCGGTAGGTCGTGAGTTCAAATCCCGGCCGAGTCATACCAAAGAATATAAAAATGGGACCCATTACCTCCCTGCTTGGCACTCAGCATTAAGGGTTGGAATTGGGGGGTTAAATCACCATAAATGATTCCCGGGCGCGGCCACCGCTGCTGCCCACTGCTCCCCTCACCTCCCAGGGGGTGATCAAGGGGATGGGTCAAATGCAGATAATCATTTCGCCACATCTAGTACGTGTGTGACAATCATTGGTACTTTAACTTTAACTTTTAACACTGAATATTGCATTGTTGCATTTCTTTTCACAGTTTATGAACTTACATTCATATTTTGTTGAACTATTATTTAATACATATATGTATAAAGGATTTTTGAATTGTTGCTATTTTTAGAATATTTAAAAAAAAAAATCTCACGTACCCCTTGGAAATACCTTCAAGTACCCCCAGGGGTACGCGTACCCCCATTTAAGAACCACAGCTCTAGGGATGCACGGTAATTATCAGGCCTTTATTAGGAATTATGACATTACACCATAATAGATTTAAAAATAAATAAAATAATATTGTAATGAAGCAAGATTACCTGTACTGTGCTGTAGTTTTGGTTTGGGTGAGATGGTGAAATCCCTAAATTTCTTGCAATAGCTCGTTGAGAAATGTTGTTCTAAAACTGTTCGACAATTTGCTTACATATTGGTGACCCTCGCCCCATGCTTGTTTGTGAATTACTTAGCATTTCATGGAAGCTGTTTTTATACCCAATCATGGCACCCACCTGTTCCCAATTAGCCTGCACACCTGTGGGATGTTCAATATAAGTGTTTGATGAGCATTCCTCAACTTTATCAGTATTTATTGCCACCTTTCCCAACTTCTTTGTCACGTGTTGCTGGCATCAAATTCTAAAGTTAATGATTATTTGCAAAAAAAAAATGTTTATCAGTTTGAACATCAAATATGTTGTCTTTGTAGCATATTCAACTTAATATGGGTTGAAAATGATTTGCAAATCATTGTATTCCGTTTATATTTACATTTAACACAATTTCCCAACTCATATGGAAACAGGGTTTGTATATCGATATATCACCCAGCCCTAATTGTAGCCTTGAATAGGTTAATAAGTCATTATAACATTGATTTTTTTTTTTTTTTGGAGCAATGGCAAAAAAATTAAAATAAAGATAGACAAAAGAAGAAAAAAAAAACGGCCTGAATGGCAGCTTTGTGTCAACATTGCAACTTTTTCTAGTTAGATTTCAACTTATTCCACTTGTTTTAATGTTTTTTTAAATTTATTTTTGTAATAGCATCTCCAGAATGTGTGGCGGGCCGGTAAATTGATTGATTGATTTAAACTTTTTTCAGTAGATTGCACAGTGCAGTACATATTCTGTACAATTGACCACTTAATGTTAACACCCGAATACGTTTTTCAACTTGTTTAAGTCCACGCTAATCAATTCATGGTAAACAATTAGCTGCGGGCCGCAACCGCACTTTGGACACCACTGGGTGTCTGCCCTGAGATTGGTATAGGTCATGAGTTCCAACCCCGGCCGAGTCATACTAAAGATTATAAAAAGGGCACCCATTACCTCCCTGCTTGACACTCAACATCGAGGGTTGGAATTGGGTGTTAAGTCACCAAAATAATTCCCCGGCGCAGCCACTGTTGCTGCTATTTTATATATCAATGATGAAATATTAACATTGCAACACATGCCAATACGGCCTTTTTAGTTTACTAAATTACAATTTTAAATATCCCGGGAGTTTCCTCTTGAAAACGTCGTGTAATGATGACTTGTACGCAAGACGTCACCGGTTTTAAGGAAATATGAGCGGTGCACACACACACACAGCTAAAAGTCGTCTGCTTTAGCGGCAAACTTACTCAGTATTTTGGACATCTGTGTTGCTGAATCTTTTGCAATTTGTTCAATTAATATTGGAGAAGTCACAGTAAAAAGATGGAGTTGGGAAGCTTTAGCCTTTAGCTACACAAACACACGGTGATTCCTCGTTTAAAATTCCTGGAGGTGAAACTTTCCTATGGATCAGAGCGCGGTCAAGCCAACATGGATCCTACCAAATGTCAACCAACAGGTTTCGGTGAGAAAATTGTGGTTAAAAAGTCAGTTCTTACCGGAGAAAAGCTGAGTTTGTGCCGTCCATAGCTGCCGTCGACTCCCCTGAGACACTGCGTGTCAAGACACCCGTGGAGACACCTTTTCCGACTATCAGGTACTATTTAACTCACTAAAACACTAGCAACACAATAGAAAGATAACGGATTTCCCAGAATTATCCTAGTAAATGTCTCTAAAAACATCGGAATCTGTCACAATGCAATCGCGTTTTTTTTTAACTTTTTTTTTTCTCTTTTTTTTTTTCTAGTCCATTGCTATCAATATCCTCAAACACAAATCTTTCATCCTCGCTAAAATTAATGGGGAAATTGTCGTTTTCTCGGTCCGAATAGCACTTTTTGTTGGAGGCTCCCATTAAAAACAATGTGAATATGTGAGGAGCCATCACACGTGTGACGTCATCGTCTGTGACTTCCGGTAGAGGCAGGGCTTTTCTCTTAACACCGAAAGTTGCGAACTTTATGGTGAATGTTCTCTACTAAATCATTTCAGCAAAAATATGGCAATATCGCGAAATGATCAAGTATGACACATAGAATGGACCTGCTATCCCCGTTTGAATAAGAAAATCTCATTTCAGTAGGCCTTTAACTGTAACTTTAATTACATTAGAATTGCCTGCAGTGGAAAGTCAGTGCCTGCTCGTGACAGAAAGACAAGAGACATAAAACAAATAAGACAAAGAAACAGAAATTTTGTACATTCAGACAGACGTTGTAATGCATTTACAGTACGACTGCTAGTTTAAAGGAAGCAAATACACACACACAGCTGTCTTGCCTAGATTTGTGTGTGTGTGTGTGTGTGTGTGTTGGCTAGTTATTGCATATGCCGCATCAGCACAAAGCTGGCACTCGGACTGATAAACCATTAAACATAAGGTGTGTGTGTGTGGGTGTGTGTCTGAGCACTTTAATGCCGCTTTTTGACGATGTGCTGTAGCGGATATTGAGATGGATGGTCCATATGCTCTTTATGCATATTTCATATTACGGTGCAGGCCGAGCTCCTACTGCACCGGCGCTTTATGAGCGCTCACATTTCTCGCACTTCTCCTCTGAATAAATGCCCGCCCGTGAATAAACACTGCAGATTTCATAACGCTCGAGGAAAGACGGCACATGTTGGTGGACCTTAATGCCCCCTAAAGAACATCAGCAGCCCTTAAATGGACTCTGCCCCGCTGTTTGATTCACGGCGAAGGACCCCAAAGTAACCAAATCTTCACGGCCAATAAATGCCAGCTTTGCCGTTTTCATTTCCGTTTAAAGACTGTGGTCATGGTGTGTTTAACTCAGCCTTTTCATTTGTTTCTTAGTCATCTTCCAGGAACACCTAAGAGCAAACACAAAGCTGTGCTTTTATCCATCATTTCGTTAATGGCTGTTAGTGCTTAGTATTTTTTTAGAAGGTCTTATATTTTCTCTTTCGATTCATTGCATTTAGATAGCAAGGTTTTTGTTTAGTAGGGAGTTCAGGGGTTAGAATTTTGACTTGTTAGCTTGATAAGTTTTCATTCTTGATTCGTTTCAGTTAGTTAGTCAGTGTGTTAGTGTATTAGGTTGTTTTTTAGCTTGCTACCTATAAGTGGTAGATATGTTCAGTCTGGATATATTTCAGTTAGTTTGTGTATCTGTTACCATGTTTCTAGTTTGTTCATTTGTTAGTCGGTAACTTGCTAGAAATGGTAAATCTTTTTTTAGTAATCATGATTCAGTTATTTAGTGTATTTGTTAACATCTTCCATGTTAGTTTGTGGGTTGTTTGTTAGCCTAGTAGCTATAAGTGTTAGTTATGTTCTGTCTGGGTTCATTTCAGTTAGTTTGTGTATCTGTTACCATGTTTCTAGTGTGTTCATGTGTTAGTCGGTAACTTGCTAGAAATGGTAAAACTTTTTTTAGTAAGCATGATTCAGTTAGTTACTGTATTTGTTAACATCTTTCATGTTAGTTTGTGGGTTGTTTGTTAGCTTACTAGCTATAAGTGTTAGTTATGTTCAGTCTGGATATATTTCAGTTAGTTTGTGTATCTGTTACCATGTTTTTAGTTTGTTCATTTGTTAGTTGGTAAATTGCTAGAAATGATAAATATTTTTTGAGTAATCATGATTCAGTTAGTGTATATGTTAACATCTTTCATGTTAGTTTGTGGGTTGTTTCTTAGGTTACTAGCTATAAGTGTTAGTTATGTTCAGTCTGGATACATTTTAGTTAGTTTGTTACCATGTTTCTAGTTTGTTCATTTGTTAGTTTGTAACTTGTATGAAATGGTCAATATTTTTATATGAATCAGGATTCAGTTAGTTAGTGTATTTGTTAACACCTTTCATGTTAGTTTGTAGGTGGTTTGTGAGCTTTGTTACCTATAAGTGTTAGTTATGTTC
The DNA here is from genome assembly GCF_033978795.1 of Nerophis ophidion. Lineage (NCBI taxonomy): Eukaryota > Metazoa > Chordata > Actinopteri > Syngnathiformes > Syngnathidae > Nerophis > Nerophis ophidion. The sequence goes on along the minus strand of NC_084631.1, from coordinate 14,050,509 downwards.
AGTCTGGATATATTTCAGTTAGTTTGTGTATCTGTTACCATGTTTTTAGTTTGTTCATTTGTTAGTTGGTAACTTGCTAGAAATGGTAAATATTTTTTGAGTAATCATGATTCAGTTAGTTAGTGTATATGTTAACATCTTTCATGTTAGTTTGTGGGTTGTTTCTTTGCTTACTAGCTATAACTGTTAGTTATGTTCAGTCTGGATAGATTTCAGTTTGTTTTATTTATCTGTTACCATGTTTCTAGTTTGCTCATTTGTTAGTTTGTAACTTGTATGAAATGGTCAATATTTTTATATTAATCAGGATTCAGTTAGTTAGTGTATTTGTTAACACCTTTCATGTTAGTTTGTAGGTTGTTTGTGAGCTTCGTTACCTATAAGTGTTAGTTATGTTCAGTCTGGATATATTTCAGTTAGTTTGTGTATTTGTTACCATGTTTTTGGTGTGTTCATTTGTTAGTTGGTAACTTGCTAGAAATGGTAAATATGTTTTGAGTAATCATGATTCAGTTAGTTAGTGTATATGTTAACATCTTTCATGTTAGTTTGTGGGTTGTTTCTTTGCTTACTAGCTATTAATGTTAGTTATGTTCAGTCTGGATAGATATCAGTTTGTTTTATTTATCTGTTACCATGTTTCTAGTTTGTTCATTTGTTAGTTGGTAAATTGCTCAAAATTATAACTATTTTTTGAGTAATCATGATTCAGTTAGTTAGTGTATATGTTAACATCTTTCATGTTAGTTGTGTGGGTTGTTTCTTAGCTTACTAGCTATAAGTGTTAGTTATGTTCAGTCTGGATACATTTCAGTTAGTTTGTTTATCTGTTACCATGTTTCTAGTTTGCTCATTTGTTAGTTTGTAACTTGTTAGAAATGGTCAATATTTTCATATTAATCAGGATTCAGTTAGTTAGTGTATTTGTTAACATCTTTTATGTTAGTTTGTAGGTTGTTTGTTAGCTTTGCTAGCTATAAGTGTTAGTTATGTTCAGTCTGGATACATTTCAGTTAGTATGTGTATCTGTTACCATGTTTCTAGTTTGTTCATTTGTTAGTTGGTAACTTGCTAGAAATGGTAAATCTTTTTTTAATAATCATGATTCAGTTAGTCAGTGTGTATGCTAACATCTTTCATGTTAGTTTGTGGGTTGTTTGTTAGCTTACTAACTATAAATGTTAGTTATGTTCAGTCTGGATATATTTCAGTTGGTTTGTGTATCTGTTACCATGTTTCTAGTTTGCTCATTAGTTAGCTTGGTCAATATTTTTATGTTAATCAGCATTCAGTTAGTTAGTGTATATGTTAACATATTTCATGTTAGTTTGTGGGTTGTTTCTTTGCTTACTAGCTATAACTGTTAGTTATGTTCAGTCTGGATAGATTTCAGTTTGTTTTATTTATCTGTTACCATGTTTCTAGTTTGCTCATTTGTTAGTTTGTAACTTGTATGAAATGGTCAATATTTTTATATTAATCAGGATTCAGTTAATTAGTGTATTTGTTAACACCTTTCATGTTAGTTTGTAGGTTGTTTGTGAGCTTCGTTACCTATAAGTGTTAGTTATGTTCAGTCTGGATATATTTCAGTTAGTTTATGTATCTGTTACTATGTTTCTAGTTTGTTCATTTGTTAGTTTGTAACTTGTATGAAATGGTCAATATTTTTATATGAATCAGGATTCAGTTAGTTAGTGTATTTGTTAACACCTTTCATGTTAGTTTGTAGGTTGTTTGTGAGCTTTGTTACCTATAAGTGTTAGTTATGTTCAGTCTGGATATATTTCAGTTAGTTTGTGTATCTGTTACCATGTTTTTAGTTTGTTCATTTGTTAGTTGGTAACTTGCTAGAAATGGTAAATATTTTTTGAGTAATCATGATTCAGTTAGTTAGTGTATATGTTAACATCTTTCATGTTAGTTTGTGGGTTGTTTCTTAGCTTACTAGCTATAACTGTTAGTTATGTTCAGTCTGGATAGATTTCAGTTTGTTTTATTTATCTGTTACCATGTTTCTAGTTTGCTCATTTGTTAGTTTATAACTTGTTAGAAATGGTCAATATTTTTCTATTAATCAGGATTCAGTTAGTTAGTGTATTTCTTAACATCTTTCATGTTAGTTTATAGGTTGTTTGTTAGCTTCGCTAGCTATAAGTGTTAGTTATGTTCAGTCTGGATACATTTCAGTTAGTTTGTGTATCTGTTACCATGATTCTAGTTTGCTCATTTGTTAGTTGGTAACTTGTTTGAAATAGTCGATATTTTTGTATTAATCGGGATTCAGTTAGTGTATTTGTTAACATATTTAATGTTAGTTTGTGGGTTGCTTGTTAGCTTGGTAGATATAAGTGGTAGATATGTTCAGTCTGGATATATTTCAGTTAGTTTGTGTATCTGTTACCATGTTTCTAGTTTGCTCATTAGTTAGTTTGTAACTTGTTAGAAATGGTCAATATTTTTATATTAATCAGGATTCAGTTAGTTAGTGTATTTGTTAACACATTTCCTGTTAGTTTATAGGTTGTTTGTTAGCTTCGCTAGCTATAAGTGTTAGTTATGTTCAGTCTGGATACATTTCAGTTAGTTCGTGTATCTGTTACCATGATTCTAGTTTGCTCATTTGTTAGTTGGTAACTTGTTTGAAATAGTCGATATTTTTGTATTAATCAGGATTCAGTTAGTGTATTTGTTAACATATTTAATGTTAGTTTGTGGGTTGCTTGTTAGCTTGCTAGATATAAGTGGTAGATATGTTCAGTCTGGATACATTTCAGTTAGTTTGTGTATCTGTTACCGTGTTTGTAGTTTGCTCATTTGTTATTTGGTAACTTGTTTGAAATGGTAAATCTTTTTTTATTCATCAGGATTCAGTTAGTGTATTTGTTAACACCTTTCATGTTAGTTTGTGGGTTGTTTGTTAGCTTGCTAGCTAAAAGTGGTAGAGACAGTTTGTTTAGTATGGATACATTTCAGTTACTTTGTGTGTCTGTTACCATCTTTCTAGTGTGCTCATTTGTTAGTGGGTAAATTGTTAGAAATGGTCATTCTTTATTTAATACAATTTTTTTTAGTTAGTGTATCTGTTAACACCTTTAATGTTATTTAGCTTGATTGCTATAGATTATAGGCATAATCAATCGGGATTAATTTCATTAAGTCATTTAGTTGGAGTATTTGTGGTTTTTCTCATTTGTTAGTGGTAACTTGTTAGTTTGATAGTTTGAAATAATAGATATTTGCAGTCTGGATTAATATCAGTTAGTTAGTTAATTTACTAGAAATTGTGAGGGCTGGGGAGGCAGCGGCGGCGGTGGTGATGACCAAGAAGAACGTTATATAATTACAACACTTTATGTACATATTTATATACATATTTATATAATATTTACATATTTATATACTATGTAACTACAAGCTCCATTCAGAGACAGAGTCCCATTGCTTGTATGAGCGGTCGAGCGAGGCAAAAGCCGAAAAAAAAAATATATATATATATATTTTTTATATTTTTATTTGTGGCGGCCGTAATTCTTTCGTGGCGGGCCGCCACAAATAAATGAATGTGTGGGAAACCCTGTATTTTCAGATTACTTTTATTCACTTATTTAGTTAGTGTATGTCTTAACAAATCGCTTGTTAGTTAGTGGGTAAATGGTTAGTTTGCTCATCAAGTGCTGCGGGATGATAGTGTTGAATGCTGAGCTGAAGTCCAGGAACAACATCCACACGTGTGTGTCCTTTCCGGAGTGCATAGGAGATGGCGTCCTCTGTGGAGCGGTTAAGGCGATAAGCAAACTGGTATGGGTTGAATGTGGGGGGAAGTCTGGAGACAATATATTCCTTTACCAGTGTCTCGTACCACTTCATTTTGATGGGGGTGAGTGCAACGGGGCGGTAATCATTGAGGGAGGAGATTATGTGTTTTTTAGGCACTGGGATGATTGCTCATTTGTTAGTGTGTAACTTGTTAGAAATGGTCAACATTTTTTATCAAGCACACCGCAGCTAATCCTGGATAGTCTTACTCCATATTGTTTTGGTCACATGCAGGATTCTCACAGGAATGAAGCAAAAATACAACCCTGCCACTGTTTGGTGTCGTTGTGTAGCACTCCTCATGACAGTGACTTGAAAGGATGCTGAAGCAGGTCAGCACTGCGTGATGTTTTATTGAAGACGCTCTCACACAGGTTTGCACCGGTGCACATTTCGCCGACGTTCGCTCGATGATTGACAGCTGGCCACTACACGGAAAGACATATTGACATCGGAAGCGGGCGGGAAAAGTGGGGGGCACGGACAACACGTTGACAGGCCAGTGGAGGGAAGACAGGGAGGCTGAGGTGTGGCGCTAGATAGCCGTCAAAAAGATGGAAGCTGGAATATGAATTGGAAGGAGAGATAAGGAAGGAGATGTGGGGGCGGAGAAGGATGTTTCACTGATAGACTGTTGAGTCTGACACAGTCGGCTTGTGTTCAATGGAGAGAATTTACTACACTACGGAGTACTGACAGAAAACACACACGCACACACACACGCACACACACACACACACACACACACACACACACACACACACACACGCACACACACGCACGCACACACACACACACACACACACACACACACACACAAGAGGTAGAATGTGCACTGCTGCTATTTTTTTACAATATGTTTTCATGCAAATATATTTGAACCCCCTCCAGGATGCTCGTTGACTTCCAAGTGACAAGAAATAATTTGAAACAGGTATGTCCAAAGTTTTGCCATTTTCAGCTTGCCGGTGTTTTTTACGCTGCCCCCACAGCCTGGGGGGGAAATAGACTACCGACTGGTGAAGTAGGCCGGCTTCGTCGCTTGAAGGCGCCTACAATTGTTTTGTTGTGTTTTCCGCTCCGTAGTTACCTGAGATCCTAAGTATATCATTATATTGACTTAGTAAATATTGACTTAGGAAGACAAAATAATGACTCAGTCAAATTAATGACTTACTGTAAATAAGTGTTTGCAATAAGCGTTTGAAAGAAAGAGTTAAAATGCTGACATATGCTCAACTCATCATGCTTAATTTATTACAGCATTTGGGAAGCCTGTAGTTGATTTTTATTATGTAAATGTTGTATTTTTATTCCATTGTGATAGCATGGACCCTGCTATTCAAAACTAGGCTGCTACATTACGAATGATTAATGTAACTATAACTGAAAAAATAGTACAATAGCAATTGGAGAGACTATTCATTACGGAACACCATGGAGTTCATGTCGGCTTTATGATGCACTTACATTATTATATCAACTATCAGAGACATAAACTCTTCATTTAACATAATGTCCTATTTTGCTGCTTCAACACAGAAAAAAGTAAAGTGAAATAAATAAATAAGTAAAAACACTTTCATGAGAGTAGAGCGTGAATGTGTGTGTGTGTGTGTCTTTAAAAGGCGGTGTCTGTTGCCGTGCCAGAAACTTTAGGGTTGCAGGTCCGCTCCCCGCCTCTTGCCATCCAAATCACTGCCGTTGTGTCTTTGGGCAGGGCATATTACCCTTGCCCCCATTGTCGCTCACACTGGTGAATGAATGATGGATTATGTTTGGTGGTCGGAGGGGCCGTAGTTGCAAATTGGCAGCCATGCTTCCGTCAGTCTACCCTAGGGCAGCTGTGGCTACAAATGTAGCTTACCACCACCAGGTGTGAATGAATGATGGGTTCTCACTTCTCTGTTAAGAGCTTTGAGTGTCTAGAAAAGCGCTACATAAATCTAATACATTATTATTATTAGATTAGCAGAGGCCGTTTGCCTGCACTGACGGCAGCTCTGTTGAATCGTCTCACCGGATTGTGTTAGCGCTAGTTAATAAAGAGATTCAATGTGTTTCGATGGGTGTGGTCTCTTTGTCCACAAACAGGGTATTGTAGCATTGCGAGTTTGTCACTTCAAGTATTGATTTGATGTTCATCATTACTGTTATAGTAGTAGTAGATGTAGTGTGTGTAGAAAACCCAAAACCAATGAAATTGGCACGTTGTGTAATTCGTAAATAAAAACCGAATACAATAATTTTCAAATCTTTTTCAACTTATATTCAAATTAATAGACTGCAAAGACGAGATATTTAATGTTTGAACTAAGAAACTTATTTTTTTTTGCAAATAATCATTAACTTAGAATTTAATGACACATTGCAAAACAAGTTGGCACAGGGGCATTTTTACCACTGTGTTACATGGCCTTTCCTTATAACAACACTCAGTAAATGTCTGGGAACTGAGGAGACCAATTTTGAAGCTTTTCAGAACAATTCTTTCCCATTTTTGCTTTATGGACAGCTTAAGTTGTTCAACCGTCCAGGGTCTCCTTTGTGGTATTTTAGGCTTCATAATGTGCCACACATTTTCAACGGGAGATAGGTCTGGACTACAGGCAGGCCAGTCCAGTACCCGCACTCTTTTACTATGAAGCCACGCTGTTGTAACACATGGCTTGGTATTGTCTTGCTGAAATAAGCAGGGGCGTCCATGATAACGTTGCTTGGATGGTTTTACAATTCCAACGTTAAATATCTTGTCTTTCCAGTCCGTTCAATTGAATATAGGCTGAAAAAGATTTGCAAATTATTGTATTCTGTTTTTATTTACGAATTACACAATGTGCAAACTTCACTGGTTTTAAGTTTTTTACTTTGCCTGTATGTTGTTTGCTGTGTGATGTTGCCTCTTTCTCTTTGATATCAAGTTCACTTTAATGTGGTGGTGGTTGTTGCTTTCATTAAAATATACTTACTGCATTGAACTAGCTGTGCTTCTGACGCTGTCTTGTTGACATTCAACTACATCAAAAGTGGCGCCCCACGTTTCAATAAACACATTGATTACGGCCTCACAACATATGTAAAGGTTATCAATTAAGTTACTCGTTATTGGTAAAAGTAATGGCGTGAGTAACACCATTTTTATGTAACACAGTTTTTTCTAACACTGCTCACCAATAACACAAAGCCCATACGTGGATATTTCTTCAGATAGCTTAGCATTTGTTGACTTATATTAGATGGTGTTAGCGTCTTTATTGTACAAATTCTTTCAATGTGGTCCCACCAAGCTTAGGTAGTATTTTAACAGGAATATTGATGTATAAAGTACTATTTACGCTATATGATAAAATTAAAAAATGTAAATAAATAAACTCAAAATGACTGCCCTTCTGAAGTTAAAAGGATTCAGAGAACAACAATAGCACACTTACTCAGCTAAAGTCTCATTAGATATGTCTACAATCAGAATAGTCGTTCAAACTAATTATCAATGTTTTAGTTTTACATTATCTATCATATTGCTTAATAGTTAGCAGGTTAGTTTGTTGGTTGGATGGCTAGAAATCCTTATCTGGAGCTTTACTAAAGCTAACTACTCTTTGTCAGCTAACTAGCTGGTAAGTTAGCAAACAACTTTGCTAACAAGATTTTGGAAATGAGTTTAAGGGACTCTAACTCACGTGCTAAGTCATTTAGTTTGTGTGAACAAGATTAAAAGGGAGTTACAGGACATTTAACTGTTATCTAATTGTCATCTTTGTCTTGTTTAGTTTTCTTGGCTGAAAGGAAGGATGAAAGAACATTTCCAAACCTAGATTCGTGAACCCCTAATTGTACAAACTTTTCGATGTATAAACCAACAACTGAACATGCTGTAGTGTACGAACCTCGTCTCCGTGTGCGGACTCGTCTATGTGTACCAACGTTGCTTTCATCCACCCATTGTGGATATTTGCCAACCTTGAAACATCCGAATTCGGGAGATTGGGGGCGGGGGGAGTATATTTATAGCTAGAATTCACTGAAATGTAAGTATTTCTAATGTATATATATATATATATATATATATATATATATATATATATATATATATATATATATATATATATATATATATATCGTATATTACCAAGTAAACGGTATTGGGCAAATAACCGCCTATGTCCTAATAGCCGCCCGGGGTCTGAGCCCATTTTGTGAATTAAACGCCTTTTCCTAATAATAGCCCATGTATAGCGGTACACCACAACTGATGGACGGGAATACTTTAAGGGGGAAGAAGAACAGAAAGTTTGACTTAAAGTCCAAGCTAGCGGTTGTGAAGTATGCGGACCAGAATTCTTGTTTGGCAGCGGCCAGGCAGTTTAACGTTGACCCAAAACGTATACGCGAATGGAAACATAAAAAGGGAGAACTACTGTCTCAGTCGGCAATCGATGGAAAATGGGCTCGCTTATTTGGAGGAGGTTGGAAGAAAGTGAGCAACAAGCTTGATGCTAATTTGTGTCAATGGAAACATCACGTTTGTGGACTGAACCACCGTGTGTCCCGCAAAATGATCTGCATTAAGGCCAAGGAGTTGTGTACCACCGCGAGTGACACGAGAGACACCGGGGTAGTGTTTGGTGCAACGAGTGGCTGGCTTAATCGATTCCTGCGTCGGAACAATTTTACCCTCAGGAGGAGAACAACTGTTCCACAGATGGATGCTCCCATCGAGCAGATTATCAACTTCCTCGTTTTCTCTACTAAACAGATAGAGGCCAAGAAAATCCAGCCCAAGAATATCATCGCCGTGGATGAAACAGCCGTCTGGTTTGACATGGTTGGTTTTAGGACGGTCAATGAGAGGGTCGCCCGCTCCATCTGCCTCAAAACCACCGGCCACAAGAAGGCATGCGTCACAGTGGCTCTTGCAGCCAAAGCAGACGGGACAAAGTTGAAGCCTTACATTGTGTTCAAAGGTGCTGTCCGTGATGTAAATGCTATGCAGAGCATCCCCGTGGTGATCATAGTTTCCTTCAAAAATGGCTGGTTAAATGATGACCTGACAAAGGATTAACTCAAGAGGGCAGTAGGGAAAATTTCACTTCGGACCGAGGCTACTTACATAGGACTCGTACCGATGCCATATCAGCGAGGCTACAAAGGCAGAGCTCAAAAGGGGCTACAACCTTACAAATGCTGTTATATCTGGAGGTTACACAAAGTACCTGCAGGCCTCCGATGTTGTGTGGAATGGCCCTTTCAAAGCGCAGCTCCGTGACTACTATGATCACTGGATGGCTGGTGATACAGACAGAGAGCCGCTTCCCGCCGCCTCCTGGTCGACTGGGTCCTGGGAGCGTGGGATGCTCTGGATCGGGACACTCTGATCAACTCATTCAAGGTAGGCCGGCTGGCTGTGTGTGTGTGCGTGTGTTGCAAACAGTAGCCATTGCTGATTGTTGCTTTCTGGTATCCTGCAAGGTGTGTGGGCTGACGGTGGCAGCTGATGGGAGTGAGAACCAGCTCATTTACTGCCTCAAGGAGGGACAGCCATATCAGGCAGGCAGAGAGATGCTTTTGAGGGCTAGACAGCAAGGTGCTGCTGTGGTTCAGGAAGAGGAGGAGAGTGATGAGGAACAGCAGTTCATCAATGAACTTGTGATTGAAGAGGAGGATGATGATGAGACGGCGTGGCACAGTGGGAGAGTGGCCGTGAGCAACCCGAGGGTCCTTGGTTTAATCCCCACCTAGTACCAACCTTGCACGTCAGTTGTGTCCGGAGCAAGACACTTCACCCTTGCTCCTGATGGGTGCTGGTTAGGGCCTTGCATGGCAGCTCCCTCCATCAGTGTATGAATGTGTGTGTGTGAATGGGTGAATGTGGAAGTAGTGTCAAAGCGCTTTGAGTACCTTGTAGGTAGAAAAGCGCTATACAAGTACAACCCATTTATCAACCCATTTATGAGGGGGGTGAGGGAAAGGAGGGAGAGGAAGAGGAGGAGGAAGAAAGGGAGGAGGAGGAGGATGATGAGTGGGTTTGAGTTGCATTTGGGGTTGCGTTTGCTGCAGTATTATTGTTTTGATGGTTTTATAGAGGACTTGGTACCATAATTTCATTTTTCCTGTATGCTGCTTTATTTAAAACTTGGAATACTGTAGCCTTTATTTTATTTAAGTGACACTATTATTGTTCTGTTTTGATGGTGGGTTTTATACTTGAGTACTTGGTACCATCATTTTATTTTTCCCGGTAGGCTGCTTTATTTAAAAACTTTATTTATTTTCAGTATTGGTATTCTATTTTGACAGTTGTTGCACTAATGCCATGTTGAGGCCTTGTTGATCTCTTGTCTTGTTTTTTTGTTTGTATGTTTACAATAGCTTTTACATTTAAAGTTTTTTATGCAAAAAAAAAAAACTACTGGACAATAACCATTGTAACCGAATAATGGCCTGGTGCAGGCTGGTGCAAAAATAAATAAAAGCCTTGTGCAAATAACCGCCTGCCTCTTTTAAACGCCCGGGCTACTATTTGGTAATATACGGTGTGTGTATGTATATATATATATATATATATATAAAAAAGAAACAGTAATGGAAACACAGTTGTTCTACTAACTGTACTGTACTTGCTGCTTACTTAAAAAAAAAGGAACACTTACCTTTCACTATTTGAGTAGCCTTTGTTCTGAGATTTGAGTACTGACGAGCGATCTCTGAATCCTGGGAACATATCCTTCAATGATTTGTTGAAAATATCCGCAAACAAAAACGGGATGTTGCTTGCAGCTATCAACATAGCCAATTTTGTCTCAGCATATGTTACACCCTCGGGTCTCCATTTAGCAAAGTGGCCCATAATACCGGTCCTGCGTTGCCGCCGCCTTGTACTTCTCTGACCGTTCATGAGTGACTATATCTCTTCGATCACCGTGTTCAATGGAGACGTCTGAACTACAAAATTTGCAGGCAGCATACCCCTTCACCTTCAAGCTGTCCTGGATGAACTGAAATTTTTGTTTCCAAACATTTTGGAACTTGCAAGCGTACTTCTTCTTACTCGTCGTTGCCATTATTGTCTCTTCTTCGTTCTTCTGCTTCGTCTCCTTCTTGTTGTGTGTGCAAGTGTGCACTCTCCAAAAGCCGTAGATGTTATAACGTGACTGGGCCGGCACGCTGTTTATATGGAGGAAAAGCAGGCGTGACCACAAGCTGTCCTCACTCAGGTCCGCATGGACGTGGAGGAAATTCGGGAGAATGGTTGTCCGGGGAGATTTTCAGGAGAGGCACTAAAATTCGGGAGTCTACCGGAAAATTCGGGAGGTTTGGCAAGTATGCCATTGTGTGGCCCGCTGCCATTTTGATGGCTATCCAGTGCTCATTGTCAGCCCAGCAGCGCTGTCGTTAGCTATTGTGCTACTTTTTGTATTTTTCAAGTATCTTTTGGCCTTTTTTACAACCGTTTTTATAGTTTTGCTATCTCAATAACAGAAGCTTTGCCCTTCCTACTCCTTTTCGGACATGATGTATTGTGTATTGCGAAATGATGAAATTACCTGATGTATAATGTTTTATGTATGTCATGTTCGAAATAAACTAAGAAAAGAAAAGAAAGAATAACAGTCCAGAGAAAGCAATGTATAAGCGATGTGTGGTTTGAAACGTTCAGGAAGTCTTCGCAGAGTTGTAGAAACTGTCCCAGGATAATTCGCTAACAAGTTCAAATATTTTTTAATTTTTAGTCTTAATCATTGTAGCAACCTCGTTGTTGAAGTTAAAGAGTTTTTTTTTCATGTCAAAGTGCGAGAGCACAACAGCGGTAGTGACCGAGTGTGTCCATGTCGATAGGGCTGTTGCAAATGAGGACAGTTCAGCTGGTTGTCGTTGTTTTGGCTTCGTCATTAAGAAGGTAGTTGATCCAGAACCGCCTTGTTATGTTTGTTTGATATATAGTATTGTATAGCGCTTGAAATTGTGTTAAACGTGTAAAAACTTTTATTAAAATAGAGACCCATTATTTATGTTTCTAATGGGGAAATGTAATATACTAACTTTATTTAAAAACGGTTTAAAAAACAATGGAGTTTTTGATTTGATGTATTTGGGTAATTAATTCAATTCAAATTAAATACTTATACATAAAGTCAATTTAGGCAGGAAACATTACAACAGTGTTTTTGAAACAAGGCTAAAGGAGCTTGAGATGAAGTGAGTCTGAACATTGTTTTTTTCTTGCATTGTTTTGCTTCATGGATTTCTCGCCGCGTAATTATTTCTCCTAATGGGAAATTAAGTGCCAAACTTTTAAATGAACCATCTGTGCTGACTTCCTTTCCACAACATTGGAAAATATTTTATTTAATCTACACTTCCCAGTGCATTAAAATATACCTAAACATCAAAAAAATAGCGCCGGTTAAGTCTTTTTGAGAACACAATATGAAAATAATGTCAGTACCGCGATACTAATAAATCATATTCGGTACTATACCGCCTCTGAAAAGTACCGGTCCGACTCCGATGATTACGTCTATATTTTTTGGCTCCACAACATCTTCTTTTTTTTTTTTTGTAATTAGGGAATAAGCGGTAGAAAATGGATGGATGGATTTATATTATGTTTATAAACTCAGGAAATATGTCCCTGGACACATGAGGACTTTGAATATGACCAATGTATGATCCTGTAACTACTTGGTATCGGATTGATACCCACATTTGTGGTATCATCCAAAATTAATGTAAAGTATCAAACAACAGAAAAATAAGTGATTATCACATTTTAACAGACGTGTAGATAGAACATATTAAAAGACAAAGTAAGCAAATAATAACAGTGGATGAACAATTGCATTAATAATTCATTTTCTACCAATTGTCCTTATTAATTTTGACACAATATGTTACAGCATACATCAGATGGCTATTTAGGATTCTTTGTTTGTTTACTTACAACTAAAAGAAAAGTTGTCCAGTATGTTCACTGTTTTATTTAAGGATAAACTTGCAATAAAAAAACATATATTTAATGTACCATAAGATTATTATTTTTTCAAATATTGCTAATAATCCATATTTTTGTCGTCCCCCTTTATTTAAAAAAGTACCGAAATAATTTCAGTACCGGCACCGGTACCAAAATATTGGTATCGGGACAACACTAATTGAAACACTGTATGGAAACAGTTCTATCTGAAGTGAACAACATGTATTCAACAAAACCAGAAAGCCATTTGCTAAGTGCTTTTCCTGGGAATCGATACCAATACGCGACAGTACCAATTGTCTGTACTTTTGTTAATTGTTTAATTGTAAAAAAAAAAAAAAAAAAGTTTTTAATGTAACATTTAAAAATGAGCTGATTTTGACAACTGTGCTGTCCTGTTGTTATGAATTGTTATATATTTACATTTGTTGTCATGACCTGTCCCCCAGGTCATGTCTTGTTTTGTTTCCGTTATATTTCTGCTAGGGTTGGTTTCTATTTATGTTGCCAGCGCTTTTATCCTTCCTTGTTCATGTTCCTGTTGCCAAGAGGTTACACAATAGACTCTTGTTTATAGATTAGTGGACCCCAACTGCTGCCTACACCCCCCCTTATATACCCGTCTCGTCATTTACTCAGCGCGGGTTCAATGTCCCCTCCAAGCGACTGTTTGTGTCTACGGTACTAGCTGTATGCTACGGTTTACTACACACGTCCACCTTAAGTTCAATTTAAGTTTTACCTTGCGCTTCCCAAGCTGCATGACGCCCTTGTATTTTGCCTTTTTCTGGAATTAATTATCTCACGATGCCAGAATACATCATTTGAGTCTAATTTGCAATGCAGTTGCACTTCCAAAACATTAGATGGCAGTACTGTATAGGCCGGGGATCAGCAAGCCGCGGCTCGAGAGCCACTCTAGTGGCTCCCTGGACCTTTTTCATTGTGAAAATGGAAAAAGATGAATACAAAATAAATATATTTTTTTATTATATTTTCTGCAGGAAAACATGACTCAAACCTTCCTAATTGTTAGAAATCCCACTGATTATGTTATACATGCTTCACTGATGAGAGTATTTGACAAGCAACGTTTTGTCCTACTAATTTCAGCGATCCTTGAACTCATCGTACTTTGTTTACATGTAAAACTTTTTTCCGACGCTGCCAGAGAAAGACGTGTTTTATGCCACTCCTTCTTTTGTCTCATTTTGTCCACCAAACGTTTTACACTGTGCGTGAATGCACAAAGGTGAGTTTCGTTAATGTTATTGACTTGTTAGAGTGCTAATCAGGCATATTAGGTCACTGCTAACATGCTGTCTCGCCTAGCTGTTTGTACATATTGCATCATTATCTCTCGTTTGTAGGTATATTTGAGCTCATTTAATTTTTCCTTTACTTATATCCTCTGTGTATTTAATCTATATTTGCATGTACACATTACCTGTATGTAATATTGGCTGCGTTTCTGATAGTTGTTTGTGTGTCACGTTGTATCAGACCACAGCAAACGTTACCCAGTTTGCAAAGATTGTAATAAATCTATTAAAAGAAGACAGCCTGCAGTTTCCTTGAACTTGGACACACACATCTATACCTTTGGCCATTAAAAGCCAGTAATTTCCAGGAGGTATCTCACCTTCTGAGAATGTTTACTAGTGTTTTCCAATGTTGTCAAAATATGTAGAATGAATATTAAATTCCAACAATTCTGGCAACAAAGATATGCGTCAGCCTGCCACACAGTTATTTTGAAAGTAGGCTAATATAGCTAATATAGACACTTACATAATGTGTTGCCATTATTATAACACTTATATAAGTATTTTAGTTTTTTGCGGCTCCAGACCGTTGATTTCTTTATAATTGTGGTCCAATATGGCTCTTCCAACATTTTGGGTTGCCGACCCCTGGTATAGGCTATCTAAGGTTTATTGTTTAACAAGGGAGTAACTTTTTTTCCATCCATCCATCCATCCATTTTCTACCGCTTATTCCCTTTCGGGGTCGCGGGGAGCGCTGGCCAGGAAGTTAAATGTGTTATGTTGCGCCCTACAAAGATTTTATCTGTAAGTATTGTTCTTACAAAGATGAATGATTTTAACATTGATCTTTGGTGTAGATTCCAATGTAAATCAGCATCAAACTATCTCATTTTTGAAGAGTGAAGCTTTACTTTAAGTTTGAGGAAGTTTGACAGAGTCCGCCCTGAGTGCTGCTTAAGTGATTGTTTACACGAGCCGGTGTTTGGTCTTCAACCGGACATGACATCACTTGCAACTAAGCTATTGAAATAAAGCACTGTTTAATTTTACATGAATCAATGCCCAACAGTACGGCCTATGAAAGTACCGAATTCGATGCCCATCCCTAGTGTTACTACTAAACATACATAAACATAAACGTTAGTTACTAGTTGATGATTTGTTGGTACATTAATGATATGACTGGAATGGTAAAACTCTGCGCCAATCATCTTTAAAGTTGTTGTTGTGTAAGACCTTCCCCTGTCTTTTGTCCAGATGGATTGTGCATATGCTTCCAATTTACTTGTAATGCTTGTGGTATTTTCCTAAAGAGACATGGAATTTATTTAGTACGCGGTTGAGTTGAGGTTTTTAAAGTGCTTGCCCTTTTCCAATCAGTTTATTTTGGCTCTTTCCCCACATGGATTTATGGAAGAAAATACATTTTTAGAGAAACCCATCCGTCTTGATGGGTTCTTAATTGTGTTTAACCACATGAATAAGACAGTTTTGTGACAGGTATTGACCTTTGTGAAAAAAAAAAAATTTAATTCGAAGAAAAAACTAGCAATCAGTAGAAGGTTGAACCGTGTGCCCTCTGACAAGACGAGGCAGGTAGATGGCAATGAATAGTTATAATTTGGTACACAAGATGATGTCAAATTTGATTTTGGAACACACAAAGTAGTACATATTGTCCATTACGGTAGTGTAAGTAGTTTGTACTTTTGGTCCTGGCTGTTTCAACCAATGATTTTCATCGTCAAACTGGATTTGTTAGATTGTTTTAATGTATTTTGCAATTATTTTAGTGTGCTTTTATACATTTTATTTCCTGAGGACGCAAATGGCAGTGATTTAGTGGAATGGTTACCTAAATACAGTGCTACCTCGGGATACAAGTGCCTTATCTTACGGATTTTCGGGTTACAAAATGCCCCTTGGCTAATTGTTATGTTTTAGAGTGGGAGCAGAGATTGGAGTTTTAAGATTTCCCACTACTATAGTAGTTAGCGCAGCGAATGTTGCAGTTAATCCCCTTAGAGCCGAGGAAAACATTCCATCTTGATTGACATGACATAACCAGTGCCACTATGGACTGGACTCTCACACTATTAACTAGATCCAGTTGACATCCATGGCACTGGTCGCCCAGGGGCGGGGGGATCCCCACATTTGCGGGGTCCCCTCCAAGGGTTCTCTTTGTGTCCCATTGGATGAGTTTTTTCTTGCCCTAATGTGGGATCCGAGCCGAGGATGTCGTTGTGGCTTGTAATGTTTTTCATACAACATGTTTATCTTTTAAGAAGGCATGTTGCATGTTAAAATTGTGCTGTTGTGGGGGTGCTGTTTGGGGGTTCAATTAAACTCTTATCCTGAGGTACCCCTGTTTTGTAAGTAAAGTAAAGAATTACATGTTTAAAATAACCACAAGTAATGTGTAAGTGGGTGTCATTTTTACCCCAACCCACGTCTTTGCCACTACGCCACAACACCATCCACTCTTACCCTCACACCACCCTTTCTCTTTGTTCGTTTTACAGACGCAGGGAGACTGGGAGAAAAGAAAGGGAAAAAAAAAAACGGTCTCCTCTGGAAAAAAAAAAAATCAGGCGGACACACAATTTAGCACGGTAATAGCTGATGATTTGTGATAATGTGCAGCGGCAATAAGTGCTACTTAATTAGCCATTAGGGAGGCTAAGGAGGGATGTGGATAAAAAGGCAATGGATGGGCATGAACACCATGCAATGAACCCCAGTCGCCCCCACCCCACAACCTCCTCATCCTCTTTTTTTGGCCGCTCCATCGCTGGGGCTTCTTCTGTCGCCATGGAGACTAATGTCGAAAGCCAGCTGTGGTTTTGTCTTAGAAGTCCATTAGGCTTCTTTTTGTTCGCAGCTTAGTCTCCCCAGACTTCCAGTCATGAAAATACACGGCCCGTGTCTAACTTGTCTTAGAAATCAGACTTACGTCCAACAACTGTGGTAAATTATTCCGAGGCTTTCTGATCCTAAAGTATTACTTCATGCTTACAGTTGGAACTTAAAGGCATTTTACCCCACAGGGTGTGCGGTATTCGTTTCTTACACATGATGTTTTGTGTTTATCTGTTTTCCGGTGGTGGTTTAATTGGAGGAAAAAAAAAATAATGTGGCGTAAAAACTAACCAATTAAAACAAATTGTCGCTGTGATGACCCTGACAGAAAAAGCTGGAACTACAATCATTATGTACAGTACAGTAGTTGTTTGTGTAATTTTTTTCTGCTGAACCTCTGCCCACAAAAGGGTGAAGATGTGTCAAAACATGCACCCATACCGTTTGACCTTTGCTATTATTTTTCTGACAAATGCTCCTTATTAAACCCCCCAAAAAAGGACGTCCATTCATTTATCTAGGCATTGTTTTGCCACCGAGTGCTGCCATAATGGGTTCCTGTGAGTCTGGTGGCCCAACTTTGTGTCACGTGGCTGCTAGTGCGAGTTTTTCTCCCGTGTTGTAATAATAAATTGTGGATCTTTCTGTGTGGAGTTTGCATGTCCTCCTTGTGAATGCGTGGGTTCCCTCCGGGTACTCCGGCTTCTTCCCACTTCCAAAGACATGCACCTGGGGATAGGTTGATTGGCAACACTAAATGGTCCCTAGTGTGTGAATGTGAGTGTGAATGTTGTCTGTCTATCTGTGTTGGCCCTGCGATGAGGTGGCGACTTGTCCAGGGTGTACAACGCCTTCCGCCAGATTGTAGCTGAGATAGGCGCCAGCGCCCCCCGCCACCCCAAAAGGAAATAAGCGATAGAAAATGGATGGATGCATGGAATTAAACAAGAGTCAAAGTCTTTAGAATAATTTTTGGTGATTTAACCCCCAATTCCAACCCTTGATGCTGAGTGCCAAACAGGGATGTAATGGGTCCCATTTTTATAGTCTTTGTATCACTCGGCCGGGGTTTGAACCCACAACCAACCAATCTCAGGGCGGACACTGTAACCACTTTGGCACTGAGTAAGACAGAGAAAAAGAAAAAGCTTATTGAATACAGCGTTGGATTACAATGGCGAACTCGCATAAAGTACTAAGGGTAAATTTCTGGTTGATGAGTATAAATGTAAAGGTAAAAAATAGTTTAGAATTGCACCTATTTGCAGGAAATTAACTACATTTTTAGAACTACACTCAAAATCCCTTCGTTTTTTTCCAAAATTGACAGTGCGCTTTACAACCCGGTGCGCCTAATCCATTCTGGTTGGCCTTACGTTACTTCAAAGCAACTTAATTTGGTCTATGGTGTAATTATAGCTGTGACCAGTAGATGGCAGTCACACGTAACGTATGTGTGTGGACTGCAGGTCTGTTAAATAAATAACACTAGCAAGTGGCGGTAAGCAAACAACACCAATACTTTAACATTTCATTGAGAAAAGTCAACATTACATGCGCCGCTCAAAAATCTGTAAAAATATTTTCGTATGACGTCAGTAAGCTATGAAACCGCACCGCTTGATGGAATGGCGACCGTAGTTAGACGTATTGTGCGTCAACATTCTGATATTATTATGGTGTGTGTATAAGGACCCCACAATGGCAATTATTAGGAGACACATTATCTGGTGGGTTTTTTTGACCAGTTATGCGAAACCAACGGTTCTTACCTTTTGGTACCTGCTGATGTGTATTTGGAATCTCCGTAAGTCCCAAAATGTTGCCATTGTAGTCTGTGCCGTAGTCAATAAGCTCCTTTTTATTCTCTATCCTCCTCCGCTATTACCATCTCTTATTTAAAGTCGCTTACAGTTATAACTTACAGTACATATGTCAGCTATGGAAGCGCTAAAAGCTAAAAATGGTAAATGGGTAATACTTGTATAGCGCTTTTCGACCTTCAAGGTACTCAAAGCGCTCTGACACTATTTCCACATTCACCCATTCACACACACCTTCACACACTGATGGTGGGACCTGCCATGCAAGGCCCTAACCACGACCCATCAGGAGCAAGGGTGAAGTGTTTTGCTCAAGGACACAATGGACGTGACTAGGTTGGTAGAAGCTAGGGATCGAACCAGGAAGCCTCTGGTTGCTGGCACTGCCACTCTCCCAACCACGCCACGCCACAACAAAGACGATGTGAAGAAGTGGAACTAAGTAGAAATGATCGCCCACAAAACGGCGCATCCTGAAGAGATAGTCAGAAGACGGTCTGTAAAACATAATTTGGACCA
Source organism: Nerophis ophidion (assembly GCF_033978795.1). Classification (NCBI taxonomy): domain Eukaryota; kingdom Metazoa; phylum Chordata; class Actinopteri; order Syngnathiformes; family Syngnathidae; genus Nerophis; species Nerophis ophidion. The sequence goes on along the minus strand of NC_084631.1, from coordinate 14,031,244 downwards.
TCCATCCAGTCTACCGCTCGTCTCAGCTGCATTCGGGCGGAAGACGGGGTACACCCTGGACAAGTCGCTACCTCATCGCAGGGCCAACACAGATAGACAGACAACATTCACACTCACATTCACACACTAGGGCCAATTTAGTGTTGCCAATCAACCTATCCCCAGGTGCATGTCTTTGGAGGTGGGAAGAAGACGGAGTACCCAGAGGGAACCCACGCAATCACGGGGAGGACATGCAAACTTGACACAGAAAGATCCCCGGGATTGAACTCAGGACTACTCAGGACCTTCGTATTGTGAGGCACATGCACTAACCCCGGTACCACCGTGAGAACCACCATTACATGTTATGTAGATAGATAGATAGTACTTTATTGATTCCTTCAGGAGAGTTCCTTCAGGAAAATTAAAATTCCAGCAGCAGTGTACAGAGTTGAGATCAATTTAAAAAAAGTAAATAATGGAGGTTTAAATGGAAACAAAATAGAGAAATATTACAATAACAATAAAAAATAAAAAGCAACAATGGGAATAAAAATATAACAGTAAAATAAGAATATAACAAGAGAAAGTAGGCAGTAGTGACCATGTTATGAAAACGTATTGCACTGTTATTGTTTTGCATCCCCCGTCATCCTAGTACCCCCCGTCCCCCGCCCCAGAGAGGAGTTGTACAGTCTAATGGCGTGTGGGACAAAGGAGTTTTTGAGTCTATTAGTCCTGCACTTGGGATGAGGCAGTCTAGCACTGAACAGGCTCCTCTGGCTACTGATAACTGTGTGCAGAGGGTGACTGGCATCATCCAGGATGCTCACTAGTTTGTCAACAGTCCTCTTCTCTGCCACCGTCACCAGTGAGTCCAGTTTCATTCCGATTGTAGAACCGGCCCGCCTGATCAGTTTCTCAAGTCTGGAGCTGTCCTTCTTAGATGTACTGCCCCCCCCAGCACACTACCATGTAGAACAGAACACTGGCAACCACAGACTAGTAGTACATCCACAGGAGTTTTCTACAAATGTTGAAGGAGTGCAGTCTCCTGAGGAAGTACAGCCTGCTCTGTCCTTTCTTGTACTGGTGGTCCGTGTTAACAGTCCAGTCCAGTTTATTGTCCGCCCAAACCTGAGGTACTTGAATGAGTCCACGGTCTGTACCTCAACTCCCTAGACCAGAAGGAAGTGTTTAAATGTAGAAAAAAAAAATCATAACATGACCCATTATAATCCAGTGCGCCTTTTGTATGAAAAACAGACCTGAATAGACCCGCGAAACGGCAGTGCACCGTATAATCCATTGCCCCCTATGGTCCGAAAAATACGGTAGTTTCAATTCTCAACATTTTCTGTCGGGGCTTGCGTGGAGAAGGATTCTGGCCGCCAGACGGATACGGGCAAAAGTCACAGCTTGATAAAAGACACAGAAGAAAAGGTTGTTTTTCATAAAGCTGCTGCCAGTTAAAGTAAATTTGCCGACTCCCCCACAACCCCCCCCAACTGTACATCATCCCTCTGTCAGGCCAACTAGGTTTTTTCCCGTGGATCTCTTCCTAAATGTGGCTCAAGAGACGAACCTGAGTAATGTTGTTATTGTTGGAAACGGCGTTTGAGTTCTTTCCCAACCCCCCTCGGCGCTGATATTGGAGCCTTTAGCGCCTGACCCGAACCTATCAGTCAGTAGGACAGAGCATCATCACACTGGAGGAGGGAAAAGGATTGTGATGCAGCACATTGATCAGGTTTCACAGGATGCCTCTGAAGTATCAATCTGGTATGTTCGCTTCTTCTTGTCTTGCCTGTGCGGGGTTAAGGCCGGCCGTCGTGTGTTTGGGGCAGTGATTGTGAGAATCAATAGCCGGGTCAGAGGGTAATGTCCCGCTGGGTGCTGGGTCTATACACGGCCATCCGACTGGATCAGCATCAATCATAGCGGTCCTTTGCCAACAACATGAACCCTTCTCTCACTTAGTACGCTGCCAGACCTCCTTCGCTGGCCCGCCGCCGCCGCCGTCGCAATTCGCTCGTGTCATGGCTTTGGAAACACAAACAGCGGGAGCGCACCAGGGATAGAGAGTATCCCCCTTGAAGGAATTCATGGGAGCCAAGAGATGGAATGGTTGCCAGTGTTCAGTTCAGTTCAGTTTGAGTTTATATCAAACATGCATACAATCAATCAATCAATCAATGTTTACTTATATAGCCCTAAATCACTAGTGTCTCAAAGGGCTGCACAAACCACCACGACATCCTCGGTAGGCCCACATAAGGGCAAGGAAAACTCACACCCAGTGGGACGTCGGTGACAATAATGACTATGAGAACCTTAGAGAGGAGGAAAGCAATGGATGTCGAGCGGGTCTAACATGATACTGTGAAAGTTCAATCCACAATGGATCCAACACAGTCGCAAGAGTCCAGTCCAAAGCGGGTCCAACTCAGCAGAGAGAGTCCCGTTCACAGCGGAGCCACCAGGAAACCATCCCAAGCGGAGGCGGATCAGCAGCGCAGTGATGTCCCCAGCCGATACACAGGCAAGCAGTACATGGCCACCGGATCGGACCGGACCCCCTCCACAAGGGAGAGTGGGACATAGAAGAAAAAGAAAAGAAACAGCAGATCAACTGGTCTAAAAAGGGAGTCTATTTAAAGGCTACAGCATACAAATGAGTTTTAAGGTGAGACTTAAATGCTTCTACTGAGGTGGCATCTCGAACTGTTACCGGGAGGGCATTCCAGAGTACTGGAGCCCGAACGGAAAACGCTCTATAGCCCGCAGACTTTTTTTGGGCTTTGGGAATCACTAATAAGCCGGAGTCCTTTGAACGCAGATTTCTTGCCGGGACATATGGTACAATACAATCGGCAAGATAGGATGGAGCTAGACCGTGTAGTATTTTATACGTAAGTAGTAAAACCTTAAAGTCACATCTTAAGTGCACAGGAAGCCAGTGCAGGTAATGTAATGCATCACACAGTTCCAGTCGCTTCATTACAGCATGTCCGAAAAGGAGTAGGAAGGAACAGAGCTTATTTAATCCTACCCCTTTTCATACCATCCATCCATTTCTTACCGCTTGTCCCTTTTGGGGTGGCAGGGGGTGCTGGAGCTTATCTCAGCTGCATTCGGGCGGAGGGCGAGGTGCACCCTGGACAAGTCACCCATAGCAATGTTATCCAATTTCCTTGTTCTCTGTAACAGAACATCCATCCATCCATTTTCTACCGCTTGTCCCTTTTGGGGTCGCGGGGGCTGCTGGAGCCTATTTCAGCTGCATTCGGGCGGAAGGCGTTATACACCCTGCACAAGTCGCCAATGGCAATTTTATCCAATTTCCTTGTTCTCTGTAACAGAACAGTGAACAGATGAATAATAAATAAATGATGTACCATAGTAAACCAAAAAATATTAAATATATGAATAATCTGTGTCTCAATAAAAAAAGGGGAAACAAAAGGGTTCAAGATGTCATCATAATTCTTGCTCTGTGTATTTTGTGAACACTTGTAATTTGAACAGTCTCTTAAACTGAATCATATTGGTACTGTGTTTGATTTCTTTGCTTAATCCGTTCCATAATTTGACGGGGGACGGGGACGGTGTGACAAAGTTGGGAGAGTGGCCGTGCCAGCAATCCGAGGGTTACTGGTTCAATCCCCACTTTCTACCATCCTAGTCATGTCCGTTGTGTCCTTGAGACAAACCCTTCACCCTTGCTACTGATGGGTCCTGGTTAGTGCCTTGCATGGCAGCTCCTGCAATCAGTGTGTGAATGTGTGTGTGAATGGGTGAATGTGGAAATAGTGTCAAAGCGCTTTGAGTTCCTTAATTAAATGGTAGAATAGCGCTGTACAAGTACAACCCATTTACCATTTAATACATACTGATATACTAAAAGTTTTAAGTGTTGTACGTGCATACAGATGTGAACTGGTTGATAAAATAAAGGTGAAAAAAAAAATTATTAAACAAGCAAATTAAAGACTGTTATTCCCAACCAGCAGTAGTACTTACCTTCATCGCCGCTGTAGTGGCTGCTGGTGGCAGGAGCTCTGTGCTCTTGTGTCATCCTTTTGGGTTTTTTTGCCTTTTGGTTGGGGACCCTTTGGGACTGTGTGACAAGGGGTGGCACTCTTGTGACTTGTGCGGTGCTTTTTTGTGGACTTCTGGATCTGCCTTCCGGGAGCCTTTTGGCCATGGAGACCAGCTGCTGGGTCTCTGCCACACCAGAGTCCATTGGAGAGACTGGAGGAGATGTGGATGAAGAGACAGGGCTGCGGAGCGAACGCTGAGTGCCGGGACGGTCAGGCTTCTAGTGTCTTGGCTGAATGAGCAGGTGTCAGACACCTCGGTCTGGTCGTATCCTCGCTCATCCATGCGGCCTGGACACTGGCCGAGAGTTGGTGGGCGGCACAGGTAGAATTGCTTTGTTGGGTCTGCTCCTGTGTCTGGCCATGCTCCCCCTACCCCAGCAGACATTGGCGTCGAACACCGCAGAGGCCACCACATTGTATCTGTTTCTTGTACTTTTTATTAATACCTGTGTGTAGAAGTGGCTGGTTGCATCAGCTCTGCTCTTTTAATGTCTTTAATGTCCTTTGTGACGTTGTGTTGTTTCCCTCTTACATGTAAGAGGGATGTGTGCTGTGGCTATGAGTTGTTTTTTTCCTTGGCCTCAGTCTGGACCCCCCTTTACAGGGGCCCAGGCTTACACCATTGTTTACCTGTATCTCACCTTTTCTGTAAGGGACGCTGGAAGTTGGCAGACGAGTCAGCGATCCCGTTCTGTTTCCCTGTAATGTTTGATCCTGCTCTGTCTCCCTGTAATGTTTGTCTGATCTTGAATGGGATTGTGCTGGCAATTTTAATTTCCCCTCTGGGATTAATAAAGTATTTCTGATTCTGATTCTGGTGTAGAAATGGCTGGTTGCATCAGCTATGCTCTTTTAAAAGTGTATTTAATGTCCTTTGTGTTCTTTGGTGTTTGATGTTTACCTCTAACACACTATTAGGTTTATTTTTCCTTGGCCTCAGTCTAGACCCCCTCTCCAGGGGCCCAGGCTTAGACTGATTTTTTTTTCTCAAGCCCTCCTCAGCAATTACCTGTTTCTCACCTTTTTTTGTAAGGGGCGCCGGAAGTTGACAGACCTATCAACGATCCTGTTCTGTCTCCCTGTAATGTTTGTCTGATCTTGAATGGGATTTTGCTGAAAATCTTAATTTCCCCTTGGGGAATGATAAAGTATTCCTGAATCTGATCACAGTTTAGTTTTTTCATTCAACTTTCTCTTCTTTGTTCTTTCATTTCCTCCTTTAGTCGCCACTCACTACCTCATTAATTCTGTGTTTGCTCTCCGCCCACAAAAGCTGTATGATTAAGGAGGAAATAATGCAGACAAAGCGATGGGGGATGATAAACAATTAGTCCGTTCATTTGTCGCAGACTCGTTGTCTTTCGACGCCTCATGGATTAGCTGCCTGACATGGACATGGCTGCTCTATCCTGCAAAAGAAAACTTTTTTTTACCTATTGGTGCCTGCTGTTGTGTATTTGGGATCCGCATAGGTACCAAACATTTAAAATACAGGCGTGGAGGCATTGTGGAGATATTTATAAAACAATCTTGCCTTCCTATCTACTTCATTTAAACCAGGGGTTTCCAAAATCTTTGACTTGAGGACCGCATTTGGCTAAAAGATTATAGTCGAGGGCAGAAAGCAGACTGCATGTAAAGTACATACTGTAGGTATATAAATATATATACACAGTACAGGCCAGAAGTTTGGACACACCTTCTCATTCATATATATATATATATATATATATATATATATATATATATATATATATATATATATATATATATATATATATATATATATATATATATACATATATATATGTATATATATATATATATATATACATATATATATATATATATATATATATATATATATATATATATATATATATATATATATATATATATATATATATATATATGTATATATATATATCAATCAATCAATCAATGTTTACTTATATAGCCCTAAATCACTAGTGTCTCAAAGGGCTGCACAAACCACCACGACATCCTCGGTAGGAAAACTCACACCCAGTGGGACATTGGTGACAATAATGACCCAGTGGGACGTCGGTGACAATGATGACTATGAGAACCTTAGAGAGGAGGAAAGCAATGGATGTCGAGCGGATCTAACATGATACTGTGAAAGTTCAATCCACAATGGATACAACACAGTCGCGAGAGTCCAGTCCAAAGAGGATCCAAGACACAGCAGCGAGAGTCCCGTTCACAGCGGAGCCAGCAGGAAACCATCCCAAGCGTAGGCGGACCAGCAGCGCAGAGATGTCCCCAGCCGATACACAGGCGAGCAGTACATGGCCACCGGATCGGACCGGACCCCCTCCACACGGGAGAGTGGGACATGGAAGAAAAAGAAAAGAAACGGCAGATCAACTGGTCTAAAAAGGGAGTCTATTTAAAGGCTAGAGTATACAAATGAGTTTTAAGGTGAGACTTAAATGCTTCTACTGAGGTGGCATCGCGAACTGTTACCGGGAGGGCATTCCAGAGTACTGGAGCCCAAACGGAAAATGCTCTATAGCCCGCAGACTTTTTTTGGGCTTTGGGAATCACTAATAAGCCGGAGTCCTTTGAACGCAGATTTCTTGCCGGGACATATGGTACAATACAATCGGCAAGATAAGATGGAGCTAGACCGTGTAGTATTTTATACGTAAGTAGTAAAACCTTAAAGTCACATCTTAAGTGCACAGGAAGCCAGTGCAGGTGAGCCAGTACAGGCGTAATGTGATCAAACTTTCTTGTTCTTGTCAAAAGTCTAGCAGCCGCATTTTGTACCAACTGTAATCTTTTAATGCTAGACATGGGGAGACCCGAAAATAATACGTTACAGTAGTCGAGGCGAGACGTAACAAACGCATGGATAATGATCTCAGCGTCTTTAGTGGACAGAATGGAGCGAATATTAGCGATATTACGGAGATGAAAGAAGGCCGTTTTAGTAACGCTTTTAATGTGTGCCTCAAAGGAGAGAGTTGGGTCGAAGATAACACCCAGATTCTTTACCGTGTCGCCTTGTTTAATTGTTTGGTTGTCAAATGTTAGAGTTGTATTATTAAATAGAGTTCGGTGTCTAGCAGGACCGATAATCAGCATTTCCGTTTTTTTGGCGTTGAGTCGCAAAAAGTTAGCGGACATCCATTGTTTAATTTCATTAAGACACGCCTCCAGCTGACTACAATCCGGCGTGTTGGTCAGCTTTAGGGGCATGTAGAGTTGGGTGTCATCAGCATAACAGTGAAAGCTAATACCGTATTTGCGTATGATGTCACCTAGCGGCAGCATGTAGATGCTGAAGAGTGCAGGGCCAAGGACCGAACCCTGGGGAACTCCACACGTTACCTTAACGTAGTCCGAGGTCACATTGTTATGGGAGACACACTGCATCCTATCAGTAAGATAAGAGTTAAACCAAGACAGGGCTAAGTCTGACATACCAATTCGTGTTTTGATACGTTCTAATAAAATATTATGATCGACGGTATCGAAAGCAGCGCTAAGATCGAGGAGCAGCAACATAGATGACGCATCAGAATCCATCGTTAGCAATAGATCATTAGTCATTTTTGCGAGGGCTGTCTCCGTGGAGTGATTTGCCCTGAAACCGGATTGAAAGGTTTCACATAGATTGTTAGACGCTAAGTGTTCATTTAACTGCTCCGCAACAATTTTTTCAAGGATTTTTGAAATAAAAAGAAGGTGAGACACCGGTCGGTAATTTACCATGAGGTCAGGATAGAGGTTAGGTCTTTTAAGAAGAGGATGAATAACCGCTTTTTTGAATGCTAGGGGAACAGTGCCCGAGGAGAGTGATAAGTTTATAATATTTAGCACTGATGGACCTAATAATACAAAGAGCTCCTTGATCAGTTTCCCAGGAAGAGGGTCAAGTAAACATGTTGTCTGTTTTATTCCATTTACACGTTGTAACAATTCCTCTAATGTTATTTCCTCAAAACGAGAGAAAGTATTTTGGAGGGCAGTATCCGCCGTATATACAATCGTGTCAGTGTTAATAGAACCCCGTTGTAGCTGGGACGCATTGTCTTTAATCTCCTTTCTAATGACTTCAATTTTCTTACTAAAGAATTGCATAAAGTCATCAGCTGAGTGGGTTGAGCTACTGGAAGGAGTCCCTTGTTGGGTTAGCGATGCTACCGTACTAAACAAAAATTTAGGATCGTTTTTATTACGGTGGATGAGATTTGAGTAATATTTAGCTTTAGCTAAGGTAAGCATGCGTTTATAAGTTATTAAACCATCACTCCATGCTTGATGGTGCACCTCAAGTTTAGTCGTGCGCCATTTGCGTTCCAGCTTTCTACATAATAATTTCTGAGCTCTAGTTTCTTCTGTAAACCACGGGGTGCGCTTTTTTGGAGCCTTTTTTAACTTTAGCGGTGCTATGTTATCAATGGTTTCGCGCAGGGCGTCGTTAAAGTTGTTAGTGAGGTTATCAATAGAGCCCACATACTTTGGGAATGGTGCCATTACCGAGGGCAGTAGGTCAGCAAGAGTTGTCGTTGTGGCTGTATTAATGTTGCGGCTGCTATAGCAGTTATTATTATTATTAGTTTGACGAACATGCGTCTGAACCTCGAATTTTATAAGGTAATGATCAGACAATACTTTAGTATACGGGAGTATCGTAACTTTGGAAACGGTGATGCCCCTGACAAGCACTAGGTCTATCGTATTACCGTTGCGATGCGTGGGTTCATTTATTATTTGTGTGAGACCACAGCTATCAATTACAGTCTGGAGCGCTACGCACGGTGGGTCCGATGGGGTATTCATATGGATATTAAAGTCCCCCATTATGATTATATTATCGGCGTGTGTCACTAGATCAGCAACGAACTCTGAGAATTCATTAATAAAGTCCGAATAGGGCCCTGGGGGGCGGTAGATAACAGCCAGGTGTAGAGGCAGCGGTGTGACAGACCTCATAGTAAGCACCTCAAACGATTTATATTTATTATTTATGTTAGGACTAAGGTTAAAGTTTTCGTTGTATATTAGTGCAACCCCCCCACCCCTTTTGAGCGGACGGGCAATATGCGCATGTGTAAAGTTAGGAGGACATGCCTCATTCAGCGCAAAAAAGTCGTTTGGTTTAAGCCAGGTTTCGCTGAGACCGATGACGTTAAGATTGTTGTCTCTGATAATATCATTAACTAACAACGTTTTAGGAGACAATGATCTTATGTTTAAAAAACCTATATTATAGGTAGTGGGCTGTTTTAGGGAGTTTTTGATCAAATTATCCGTAGTAGCAATATTAATAATGTTGTGTTTATTATGCCCAGTGCATTTAGTATAGTTACGACCATATCTAGGAATTGATACGACAGGAATTTTCCGATTGTTTGATTGTTGCTTTGATAAACTGCACGCATCATGGTTAGCCACCTCAGTAACGGGGATTTCCCGATTGTTTGTTTGTTGCTTTGATAAACTGCACGCATCATAGTTAGCCACCTCAGTAAAACACATGTCCAACTCTGAAACACTCAAAGCAGAAAAAACTTGTTCTAATTTAACTGACTCCTTACCCAGACCAGTAGTCTCGCATTTTCCATCTAAATCCGTCTTCGGGATGGAGGAAAGTGGTGTTCTGTGGGGATTAGCCTTCTGCTTTGTTTTTAGCCCCGCTCGGCATCCGCGTTTCCGATCACACCGCTGGCGTCTGCTCCGTAGACGGCCCCCGCTGCTACTAGACTCCCCTGCTTCACAGGCCGCTGGATGTAGCCGCCGATGTATTCCCATGCTAGTTAGCAAGTCTAGCACGCAAGTGTCTATCGGTCCAAAACGGCCCGATGTGTCCACATCCAGAAGTGTCTGGCGGTCGTACGTGATCACGGAGTGACCACGATGTGAGCCAGCTATAAAGTTTGTGGAATTGTCCGGTACTTCTGCCAAATGTTCCATCTTTAGCAGGAGCTCCTCGAGAGCGCAGCCCGTCCGGGCGCCGCCATCTTGAAACCAAGATATATATATAAATATATATAAATATATATATATATATATATATATACCATCCATCCATCCATTCTACCGCTTGTTCTTTTTGGGGTCGTGGGGGGGGCTGGAGCCTATCTCAGCTGCATTCGGGCGGGAGACGGGGTACACCCTGGACAAGTCGCCACCTCATCACAGGGTCAACACAGAAAGACAGACAACATTCACACTCACATTCACACACTAGGGCCAATTTAGTGTTGCCAATCAACCTATCCCCAGGTGCATGTCTTTGGAGGTGGGTAGAAGACGGAGTACCCAGAGGGAACCCACGCAATCACGGGGAGGACATGCAAACTCGACACAGAAAGATCCCTAACCCGGGATTGAACTCAGGACTACTTAGGACCTTCGTATTGTGAGGCACATGCACTAATCCCGGTACCACCGTGAGAACCACCATTACATGTTATGTAGATAGATAGATAGTACTTTATTGATTCCTTCAGGAGAGTTCCTTCAGGAAAATTAAAATTCCAGCAGCAGTGTACAGAGTTGAGATATATATATATATATATATATATATATATATATATATATATATATATATATATATATACAGTACAGGCCAAAGGTTTGGACACACCTCATTCATTTCGTTTTCTTTATTTTCATAACTATTTACACTGTAGATTGTCACTGAAGGCATCAAACCTATGAATGAACACATGTGGAGTTATGTACTTAACGAAAAAGGGTGAACTAATTGAAAACATGTTTTATGTTCTACTTTCTTCAAAATAGCCACCCTTTGCTCTGATTACTGCTTTGCACACTCTTGGTATTATTTCGATGATATTCCAGAGGTGTGCTTGAAGCTCATCAAGAGAATGCTAAGAGTGTGGGAAAAGCAGTACATCCGAACATGACATGACAGTCAACAATATCTCCACAAAAACGGATAAAAACAACTGAAATATTCTTAATTGCTAAAACAAAGCAGGTGTCGGGAATATCGCTCAGGGAAGAAATTAAACTGCTACAGGAAGATACCAACAAAACAGGAAAGCCACCAAAAGACAAGAAGTAAAACACTACACACAGAAAAACACCAAAAACTCTAAATAAGTCACGGCGTGATGTGACTGGTCATGACAATACTTTGAGTCAAGAACTGTATTGATGCGCGGTTGGTTATGTTTTGAATTCATATCCAACAATTGCCAGGAAAAACTTTTTATTTTTAGTATTGGCTGCTGAGTTACATTTTTTTATGTTTTCTACTGGTGGTGTGCCTCCGCATTTTTTTTTATTGAAAAAAATGTGTTTTGGCTGAAAAAGGTTGAAAAACACTCCGATACAGCATGCTCAAATATTTTTATGTACATAAGATGTATGATAATGAGATTAATCCTTAATAAAAATTCCCCTTCAAGAAAAAAGTACCAATTTAATTGAAAAAAACCTTTTACCCAAAAATCCATTACTCATTGAAAAACAAGCCTTCATAAAAAATAACTCCAAAATGTAACCCAACACTCGCAACCCATAAATTGGGTTATCAAAACAACCCAGCATTTATTTTAGTATGTAGAAGCCCACTTCTGAACAGTCGGAAGAATGAACAGCCAGGGAAAGCAGGACAGGATGATGGATTGGAAAGGAAGCGACAAGCGCGAGTTCACTTGACAGGAAATAAAGGAAGACAAAGACAAAGATGATTTGTTCTAGTTTTGATTGACAATGTTCATTTAACAATATGTGTTTTATTGTGGTTGGATTTTGAAATATTTGAAGCTGTTCATTTTACGAAAAAAAAAAACACGTAAAATGTAAATCCAGTTGTCCTTCTCAATTACTTTGTTAAAAACACCCTAAGAAAAAAAAAAATCCAGGTCACTGCCATACTGTCGAGGCGACTTTTCCTGTTTTAACCACGACTTCACTCTCTGCAGCACCTTTTTAATGTCTCATCTCACTTCTTGCAAAGAAACAACCGCGAGACAGCAAGATGGTGCAACCAAACTTGATAGCTGATGCTGTTACCTGATTGGCTGTTAGCATGTCACCCCCACTGATAACTTCCGCTTTCTTCCGACAAAAAAGAAAACTTTTAACATTTTATCGAACACATTTTTTTAAATTAATATCCTTTACGTGATGTTGCGTCAGACCAGTCTTCCTCTCTGGGAATAAAAGTCACTGTTTAACATGTATGTTCAGTAAGAAGGACCATCAAGACAGAAAAGGAATATTATCAAGTTTTACTAAGGCTTTAGGAGACCAGTCTTACTTAGTTAATCGCAAGAGGTCTGAAAATCAAACGGAAAGAGACAGCTCATTGAGAACAAAAACATCTCCTTCCTGCCCAGAAAGAAATACAGCCTTATTGTTCTAATACAGACAAGGTAAAAAGAGAGTACATCATACTCTCAATTAGAGCTGGGCGATACATCGATATTCTCTATATATCGAAGGTCTGTCTCTGTGCGATATAGAAAATGACTAAATTGTGATATTCGAGTATACGTTCTCACACAATTGCTTTTAGCTGCAGGCATTCCACTGCAGGTTCTTCCCACTCTTATTGTCTCTCTTTCTCACAGACAGCAAGCACACCTTCTTACATACATCATATACTGTTGCGTCATACGCAACAGTATGTGACATACGTCATACCATGCGAGGCATGAGAGGTAGCAGCATGGGTAACATTAGCTGTGATGCTAGCGGAGTGGTGCGAGTGGTAATACGAGAGAAAGAAGGTGCCAATCTGGTAACAAATGAAGGAAGAATTCATTCCGCATGGGGTCTATCGTCTTGCGTTGGTTTGGCTTCAAACAGGAATATGTCGAATAAGTATGCGACAAAAGCGTTGTTACAAAAAGTAGCACCTATTGCTTATATGTACCATCATTTGAAAAGTCCCCCGCTAGAAAATGAAGAGTCCTTGAAAATGCATTTCAACATCTCCGTTTGGTGACATACCCACAAAATGCCGAAGCAACCATTTCCAGATCGTGTGAAAAAAATGGTCAACAACAGAATTTAATAACGTCCGTACTAACCTTTTTGCTTACTTGCTTATGGTTGTCCATGGAGTCCGATGACGACGTAGCAAAGCAAAAAAGTACCTGCGCAAGGAAATATTTAAGTGCCAAAGGAGGTGCGCTTTCTCCAGTAGCACTATCTTCACCACAATGAGGTAACCCTGGTGGCATGGGTGAGCCCATGACGACCAGACCCCCACCATGACTGCAGGAGGTTGCCGGGTCCTTAATCTTTCAAGGCCCGCCTATTGCGCACCACCAGCACATTACTTTTCTGTTAGGGTGTGCTCCCTTAGCCTTTGCTTAAATAAGCTGACCCACAAGGCAATGGGGCTATTTACCCATAGTTGGGGCAGGGTTGACGGGCATCAGGGTGTGTTCCACACAATGGTGGGCCTATACGCCTCGTCTCTGGGGCCCACTGCTGCTCCGAGATCCCCTTCAGTTTAGTTCCGTGTGTGGCCAAGAGGAGGCATTGAAGGAGTCTTGGTGGTGGAGAGGCTTTGTACCAGCAGGAGGAGACTTACACACTCGGCTCCTCTTTTCACCCTCCAACGGGGGCTAGCTGGCGGCGGTAGTGGTAAGCAGAGAGTAGCAAGCAGAAAGCAACATGCACTATCTACAGACATCTCTCTACTTCTACTGCACTAGACGCGTCACACACACCCTGTGTGCTATGTGGTAGTAACCTACCACATAGCAAATGACATACAGTATTTAATTTTTATTTGACACTTATTGAAATATCTTGTCTGAGATCATGGACAAATGTGCATTTCTTTTCTTTTAAACTATTGTAGTGGCGTTCTGTACAAAAAGTGCACTTTAATTCACTTCACTTCAATTTAGTGTTGATTTGATATGTCATCTTAGTGACATCATGGACAAAAGTGCACTCATAGCTTGTTTTAAAATGTCTCTGACAATCTTGCACTTTCTGTTTTGAAAGGAGATGAATGTGTGTGCCACTGCTTAATAACTGTTTAATAAATACAGTTTTGGTCAATTGAATTAGTTGTAGTTTCCCTCTCTGCATGAAAGTTCAAAAGGAGCATATATTGATGCAGTATGAAGAAGAATGTTTTAATGTTGACACATAGAATCATCATACTGCTGTGATTATATGCATCAGGTGTTCATTCAAGGTTAAGGCAAAATATATATATATATATAGACACGATATATATATATATATGGCCTAAAACTATGGAGATATCAAAAAAAGGCCATATCACCCAGCCCTACTCCCAATACACATTCAAACGTCTTCAAGGTAAAGCACATGAGTTTACTTGCGGACATGAGATTCAAGCACAACGTGTACACAAGGAAAAATATTATCTGCTTTAAACATGACTATGATAGAGATAGAACACTTGAAAATATATATTTTGATATTGTTTCATCGCCCTGCCCGAGACAAAAGTATATAAAATCCAAATAATAATATTGACAACTGAAGATAAGTTGAACAATCGTTAATTATCGCATGTCTCTGTTGTGATCCGCTGCCCGGATCATATTTTTGATATAGATTTTTGAGTCTTTTTGTTTTTCTGTTTGTTTTGGACTCATTCGGTTCCGGTTAGTGCTCCTCTGTTTGTTACCATAGTAACGTATTATTTTCTTCTGCCGCGGGTTCCAGATGAAACACCTGTTTTTGTTGATCACCGTCTTGATTTAAGCCTCCCTCCTTGGTTCATTCTGGCCGGTTGCTTAATTTGTGTTCTCACAACAAGTAACGACTTTGGTTCCCGATTCTGTATTCCTGTTCGCTACCAGCTAGCTTCCACGCTAGGTCCTTTGTTTATGCTAGCTGCCATGCTAAGCGCCTTTTGTTTTGCCTTCTGTGCCTGGAGCAAGTTTTTCTTTGTTAGGGTCTGATATAATCTTAAATAAATATTTTTTCCTTACCTTCACGCTATGTCCGAGCCTGAATGCATCCCTGAGAGAACGACTCTGCATCACAATGCGACCCAATCGTTACAGTCTCTGGACAAAGTCACAAGTAGATGTGCGAGCAAAGGCTAGATTTGATTTCGGTTATGTCGACAACCGCTTTGTCGATGTCAGTCAGCCAGAGCTGTCGACATAACCGTGTTCCACTGTACTACTTCTCAGTATGATGTCCTACGATGCTGGGAACTACAACTCGGGGAATCAAGGACCAATATCAAGCAGCTGGCTGTCACACACGCCAATAAATGTGTTTTTTTCAACTTGGGTCTGCGTTAGCATTGAAAAGGAGAACATGGCAGCAAGGATAGCAGAGTGTGTGGAAAAAAGGTTTATGAGCCAAGGGAGTTGGAGGAGGAAGATTCTCCTCCTGTGTTTGATCGCAGCTTCAGTCATGCTACACATGTCTGGGAGTCTCCATTCAGCGGGAGAGATGTTCACTTCTATCCTACAATCTGCTGCCTGATTGGAACCACACACATCACCAACACACGCACACACACACACACACACACACACACACACACACACACGCACACACACACACACAAATGTTGGCATCTTGGTGCTGGAGAGTAAGATGAGAACGGTGGCCTCAGCGATTTTCATTGGCTTTTAAAGACTGAACAGCAATGTTTGAAACATGGCTGGACAACTTTGACTTTGAATGATTGAAACTTTTATCAGTAGATTGCAAAATGCAGTACATATTCCGTACAACTGACCACTAAATGGTAACACCCGAATAAGTTTTTGAACTTGTTTAAGTCGGGGTCCACGCTAATCACTTAATGGAAGGGGCGTGAGACGCAATATCGTATTAGCGTTCAGTGGAACCTCGATTTCCGAACTTTGATAGTTTTTTTAAGTTTGTAAGTCAAAAAAGTCTGTATAGTGAAGTATGGTTCCCCATAAGGAACAGTGTAAACATGAATAATGGGTTCTGACCCATATATATATACATATATATATATATATATATATATATATATATATATATATATATATATATATATATATATATGTCTTGATTGGATTATCCAGAGAATAGTGCTCGATACCGTGGTAGAGCGCAATATGTAGGTGTGGGAAAAAAATCACAAGACTACTTCATCTCTACAGAACTGTTTCATGAGGGGTTCCCTCAATCATCAGGAGATTTTAATGGAAGCATTCACATACAATGGTTTATATAGAGCACAGAGTGGGTGGGTACAAGCTGGTACCCACCCACTCTGTCACATATATATATATATCTATATATATATATATATATATATATATATATATATATATATATATATATATATATATATATATATATATATATATATATATTTATATATATATATATATATAGATATATATATATATATATATATATTTACACAGTGTATATGGCAGAGGGGTTAGTGCGTCTGCCTCACAATACGAAGGTCCTGCAGTCCTGGGTTCGATCCCAGGCCTGGGACCTTTTTGTGTGGAGTTTGCATGTTCTCCCCGTGAATGCGTGGGTTCCCTCCGGGTACTCCGGCTTCCTCCCACTTTCAAAGACATGCACCTGGGGATAGGTTGATTGGCAACACTAAATTGGCCCTAGTGTGTGAATGTGAGTGTGAATGTTGTCTGTTTATCTGTGTTGGCCCTGCGATGAGGTGGCGACTTGTCCAGGGTGTACCCCACCTTCCACCCGATTGTAGCTGAGATAGGCACCAGCGACCCCCGCGACCCCAAAAAAGGGAATAAGCGGTAGAAATGGATGGATGGATATACTGTATATATATATATATATATGTGTATACAGTATACATACAGTATATACACATATATGTATATGTATATATATATATATATATATATATATATATATATATATATATATATATATATATATATATATATATATATATATACATATATATATATATATATGTTATGTTATGTTTCAGGGTGGAGATGACATCAACAGACACCAGGGGATGGGTTAACTCTAAGATTATATATCATATATATATATATATATATATATATATATATATATATATATATATATAGCTAATGAATATAATAATAAAAATAAAATACAATACAAACTAAACTAAGGAAATGGAGTTTGTGACAAAACCCAAGAGTGTTAGACTATGTGTGTAGTTAGTTAGCTGTTGTGTATTACCGTGATGTTGGATGAGGAAGCAGACAAATCCAAAGAGAGGAAGGCAAAAGGGGTCCGAGATCCGTGAGAGGTCCGTGGGGCAGAGAGAGGCGTCAGAGTCCGGGGGCGAGCGAGGAGTCGAGGAACGAGGGAGGCAGTCGAAATCCAGGGCAACGGAAGGAAAACACTGCGGGCACACGGGAGAAGACACACTACTTGGCAAGTTTCACTGCAATAAGGCGCTTTTGGTAGCCATCCACTAGCTTCTGGCAAGCTTCTGGTTGAATTTTTGACCACTCCTTTTAACAAAATTGGTCTGGTTCAGCTAAATTTGTTTGTTTTCTTACATGGACTTGTTTCTTCAGCATTGTCCACACGTTTAAGTCAGGACTTTGAGAATTCTTTCCCATGGGGCATGGCTGAAAATAGTTTAGAAGCACTGCTCTATGCTGTAATGTGCCCAAATATTTACACACGACTGTAAGTGACATTTGTGGCGTACATGTAACACATATATGATTTAAGTTTTATAATCAGTAGACAAATTCCTGATGACTAATGAATAATTATTGCTAAATCCTGCCCATTCTTCATGGTTGTGATCCAATCCTGCTGAAATTTCACACACATGCGTTTGTCAATGGTGTAACTTTTTGCTGTCAATTCAGCCAATTACTATTAAGTTACAGCAGGTGTCGTGTAAAGTGCACTTGAGCTGTGTGAGAAGTTCCCGAATCAATCCCACTTATGAGGTCAAACCATGTGTAGTATTTGTCATGGAAACAAGTGGGGGTGAGTATTTGGGCATATGAGTGAATAGAATGTACTACTACAACTACAGCAGTTTTATGAAGTAATATAATTATAATATACTGCATTTACCTTGGAGAGTGGGCTTCTATGTTATATCTGTCTAGCTGTTTCTCCGTCAAACACACCATCAGCAGCTTTTCCATATATTCAAGGGTACATGTCTGCCTTTTAGATGTAATTTCAACACCCTTTAAAATCATTCTGCTTCTGTACAGTGCAGACCAGCAGTGCTTTGCTCAGTCATATTTTTAATGGTTTATTTCTTTAATTCAATTAATACCCTCCCCTTCTTCTCAAAACTGTCCTTCACACTCACGTTCTTCCTTCTCAAACTGAGAAAAACAACCTCATGTCCACCTTTTGCCGTCAGCTACCACTAGCAAGTTAGAGTAACGGGTTCACTGTGACATTTGCATGTGGCTCCTTAATGCCGCCCTAGTGGCTCCTTGGAGCATTTTAATAAAGGATTGAAAATGAAAAAAGACGGAGGAAAAATATTTTGCTTCACTTACGAGAGTATTTGGTGAACATTGTTTTGTGAGTGTGAATGTTGTCTGTCTATCTGTGTTGGCCCTGCGATGAGGTGGCGACTTGTCCAGGCTGTACCCCGCCTTCCGCCTGATTGTAGCTGAGATAGGCGCCAGCACCCCCCGCCACCCCAAAGGGGCATAAGCGGTAGAAAATGGATGGATGGATGGATGTTTTGTCCTACTTTTTTCGTCGGTCCTAGAACTTGCCGTAGTGTGGACTGTGATGCAGCAGTTTGTTTACATGTAAAATCTTCCACTCGTTTTTTGTCTCATTTTGTCCACCAAAAGTTTCATGCTGTGCGTGAATGCACAAAGGTGCGCTTTGTTGATGTTAATCAACAAAGCACACCTTTGTGCAACAATTCAATAACTTGACTTGTTGGAGTGCTAATCAAGAATATTTAGTCACTGCATGACTGCAAGCTAATCAATATTATCACACTGTTTAAGCTAGCTGTATGTACATATTGTATCATTACGACTTATTTGTAAGTATATTTGAGCTCTTTTAATTTCCTTTTCTTTCAACCTCTTTGTATATAATTTGGTTTTGCATGTGTCCCAACACATTATCTGTATGTAATATTGGCTGCATTTCTGATAGTTGTTTGTGTGCCATGTTGTTCCAGACCACAGCAAACATGACATAGCTTGCCAAATATCGTAATAAATCCATTAGAAAAAGACAGCCCGCATTCTTTTAACTTGGACACACACATCTATACCTTTGGCTATTAAAAGCCAGTAATTTCCAAGAGGTATTTCACCTTCTGAGTAACCTCTGATTTACTAATCGTTTCTAATGTTGTAAAAATGTAAAGAATAATTATTAATTTTTAACATTTCTGTCAACAAAGATTTGCTTCAGCTTACGACACAGTCATTTGGATAGTAGGCTAATATAACTAATATAGGCGCTTACGTAATGTGTTGCCTTTATTATGAGACTTACATAAGACTTTTAAAGTCATTTTGATAGTAGGCTATTATAACTAATATACACACGTACGTCATGTTTTGCCTTCATTATTAGACTTATATAAGACTTTAAAAGTAATTTTGATAGTAGGCTATTATAGCTAATATAGACACTTACGTCATGTGTTGCCTTCATTATTAGACTTATATAAGACATTAAAAGTAATTTTGATAGTAGGCTATTATAACTAATATACACACGTACGTCATGTTTTGCCTTCATTATTAGACTTATATAAGACTTTTAAAGTCATTTTGATAGTAGGCTATTATAACTAATATACACACGTACGTCATGTTTTGCCTTCATTATTAGACTTATATAAGACTTTAAAAGTCATTTTGATAGTAGACTATCATAGCTAATATAGACACTTACGTCATGTGTTGCCTTCATTATTAGACTTTTATAAGACTTTAAAAGTCATTTTGATAGTCGGCTATTATAGCTAATATAGACACTTACGTAATGTGTTGCTTTCATTATAAGACTTATATAAGACTTTTAAATTCATTTTGACAGTAGGCTATTATAGCTAATATAGACACTTACGTCATGTTTTGCCTTCATTACTAGACCTATATACGACTTTAAAAGTCATTTTGGTAGTAGGCTATTATAGCTAATATAGACACTTACGTCATGTGTTGCCTTCATTATAAGACTTATATAAGACTTTTAAAGTCATTTTGACAGTAGGTTATTATAGCTAATATAGACACTTACGTCATGTATTTCCTTCATTATTAGACTTATATAAGACTTTTAAAGCCCTTTTGAAAGTAGACTATTATAGCTAATATAGACACTTACGTCATGTGTTGCCTTCATTATAAGACCTATATAAGACTTTTAAAGTCATTTTTACAGTAGGCTATTATAGCTAATATAGACACTTACGTCATGTATTTCCTTCATTATTAGACTTATATAAGACTTTTAAAGCCATTTTGAAAGTAGACTATTATAGCTAATATACACATGTACATCATGTGTTGCCTTCATTATTAGACTTATATAAGACTTTTAAAGTAATTTTGATAGTAGGCTATTATAGCTAATATAGACACTTATGTCATGTGTTGCCTTCATTAGAAGACTTTTAAAGCCATTTTGAAAGTAGACTATTATAACTGATATACACATGTACGTCATGTGTTGCCTTCATTATTAGACTTATATAAGACTTTTAAAGTCATTTTGATAGTAGGCTATCATAGCTAATATAGACACTTACGTCATGTGTTGCCTTCATTATTAGACTTAGGTAAGACTTTTAAAGTAATTTTGATAGTAGGCTATTATAGCTAATATAGACACTTATGTCATGTGTTGCCTTCATTATAAGACTTTAAAAGTCATTTTGGTAGTAAGCTATTATAGCTAATATAGACACTTACGTAATGTTTTGCCTTCATTATTAGACTTATATAAGACTTTAAAAGTAATTTTGATAGTAGGCTATTATAGCTAATATAGACACTTACGTCATGTGTTGCCTTCATTATTAGACTTATATAAGACATTAAAAGTAATTTTGATAGTAGGCTATTATAACTAATATAAACACTTAAGTCATGTGTTGCCTTCATTATAAGACTTATATAAGACTTTTAAAGTCATTTTGACAGTAGGCTCTTATAGCTAATATAGACACGTCATGTGTTGCCTTCATTATTAGACTTATATAAGACTTTTAAAGTCATTTTAATAGTAGGCTATTATAGCTAATATACACACATACGTCATGTGTTGCCTTCATTATTAGACTTATATAAGACTTTTAAAGTCATTTTGATAATAGGCTATTATAGCTAATATAGACACTTACATCATGTGTTGCCTTCATTATAAGACTTTTAAAGCCATTTTGAAAGTAGACTATTATAACTAATATACACATGTACGTCATGTGTTGCCTTCATTATTAGACTTATATAAGACTTTAAAAGTCATTTTGATATTAGGCTATTATAGCTAATATAGACACTTACGTCACGTGTTGCCTTCATTATTAGACTTATATAAGACTTTAAAAGTAATTTTGATAGTAGGCTATTACAACTAATATAGACACTTACGTCATGTGTTGCCTTCATTATAAGACTTATATAAGACTTTTAAAGTCATTTTGACAGTAGGCTATTATCGCTAATATAGACACTTACGTCATGCGTTGCCTTCATTATTAGACTTATATAAGACTTTTATAGTCATTTTAATAGGCGACTATTATAGCTAATATACACACATACGTCATGTGTTGCCTTCATTATTAGACGTATATAAGACTTTTAAAGTCATTTTGATAATAGGCTATCATAGCTAATATAGACACTTACGTCATGTGTTGCCTTCATTGTAAAACTTTTAAAGCCATTTTGAAAGTAGACTATTATAACTAATATACACACGTACATCATGTGTTGCCTTCATTATTAGACTTATATAAGACTTTTAAAGTCATTTTGATAGTAGGCTATTATAGCAAATATAGACACTTATGTCATGTGTTGCCTTCATTATAAGACTTTTAAAGTAATTTTGATAGTAGGCTATTATAGCTAATATAGACACTTACGTCATGTGTTGCCTTCATTATCAGACTTTAATAAGACTTTAAAAGTCATTTTGCTGGTAGGCTATTATAGCTAATATAGACACTTACTTACCTTCATAATAAGACTTATATACTGCTTTTCATTTTTCGCGGCAGAAGACAGATTTATTTAGTGTATTTTTGGTCCAATAAGGCTCTTTCAACGTTTTGGGTTTCCGACCGCTGGTGTAGGCGTATGTATATAAATGCTCTTTGTGCTCATTTGTATTTTCTACTACCGTAACTCTTCTGTATAATTAGGTCAGCATGTACATTACAATGAATTCATTAGTAACACATCAATCTAAGTCCTAATGGCTCAGTTCAAGTGACAGGGCGTCTCATTTGGAGTGTGTGTGTGTGTGTGTGTGTGTGTGTGTGTGTGTGTGTGTGTGTGTGTGTGTGTGTGTGTGTGTGTGTGTGTGTGCGTGCGTGCGTGCGTGCGTGCGTGCGTGTGTGTGTGATCACACCCATGTTACTCATGGCATTATGTGTCATTATAGTAAGCAGACTGTACATGTGTAATCTCTTCGTAAAAAAGAAGCAAGAAAGTCAGCACGACCCTGAAAAAATTGAGGGGTAAAATTGATGCAATCCCCTCGACTGATGTAATTATTAAAGGGAGATCATTTTTTTTAACATTCATTCAACTTGCTACTTTCTGCCTTCATGTTGTGAACGCCATTAGCTGCCATAGCGTTTAGGGATATTCCATCGAATCAGTGCCATTTTCCACTGTAGCAAATCTTTTTTTTCCAACTCTAGATCTGATAATACACATATTGAAGTTGAATTGAGGTGGCTTATCTCAGCTCATCTCTTTTATTTTTATTATTGTAAGGTTGCTAAATCAAAGTTGACTCATTTTAGTAACTGGAATGAAAGTAACAGGAGTGAGTTTCTAGCATAGAAGTAGCAAATACTCTACATATGCCAGGGCTTTTCAAGAGTTTCAAGAGTCTAACTAATTTTCATTGAGGGCCAGGGCGCAGCAATGGCTGCTTTCAGAGAATACATTTTTTGAAAATGTATTCACATTATGCATGCGGGTAATAACGTGTGATTAAACATGATTAATCGACATGCATTTGATTATTAGATTTTTTTTCTTTTTTTTACTTGCTTTAAAATCACAAATAAAGGTGACAAGCGGATATTTATCTATTTGTTTTGATCTCACAAAAATATTTTTGCAATACAGTATATAACAATGTAATTGGCATGATCAGATGGTATTAAAGTTTAAAATATGCATTTTTTCTGCCCAAATTGAAATAACAAATCTATTTAATAAAAAAAAAAAAAAAAAAGGATTTTATTGGACCCCCTTTTTTTCCAGGCTTTTGTGGGCCATATAAAATGATGTGGTGGGTCTTGAGTTTGACACCTGTGGGCCAAAGGCTCGGGGGCCGGACATCAAAATGTGGATTTTTCATCAGAAAGTGTGTCCGCAGTTTATATTCCTTCGAGATTTAGTTTTCTTGATTACAAAGTAAACACATTGGCTTTCAATAATGTAAATACATTCATTAATCAACCCTCGCTACTCAATTACAGCGTGTGCAGCTAGTTAACAGTGTGAAGAAACACAAGCTCCAGAAGTTTTGTTGGGGATTGATGTGCTTTTTGTTTGAATTATTTTACTTTCTCAGTTATATATTTTTTAATTTTCTTTTTCATTTAGGATTGTAAGATTGAAAATATGAAGATATGATAAACATTACAAAAGTAAGTCGTGTATTTTACATATATGATAAAAACTTTAGTGGTAGAGTATTCACACAATTACATATGTTTACGCATATAGACATTAAACAATATGTACTGTACAGCAAACATTGCACACAATGA
This sequence comes from Nerophis ophidion, assembly GCF_033978795.1. Lineage (NCBI taxonomy): Eukaryota > Metazoa > Chordata > Actinopteri > Syngnathiformes > Syngnathidae > Nerophis > Nerophis ophidion. The sequence goes on along the minus strand of NC_084631.1, from coordinate 14,007,250 downwards.
ATGTGACTCATCACAATTAAACTTAAGCTGTAGCGTTATTGCCCTCTACTGGTCAAATTTAGCGCTACATGTATTAAATAAGCGAGTAATAGACAACAAACAAAACCGCGATCACAAATACAAAAGACATCACCAAGTCAGAAATGTCAATACAAAACAAACTAAATATCTTTATGCACAATATTTACATGCAAAGGTTTGACCAAGTTTCATAATGAATCGTACACATGTGGATTTCACCATTGTTGCTGCTTGTCTGCATCAATGTGTCCGTCGCTTAAAAGGTCCAAGAAGAAACAATGACTTGAGCACTTGCTCAGGGCAGAACATTCATACTTTGTTGTCCAGTCGTTGTTAAAACTTTGATTTTTGCAATTTAATTAGATTTTTTTCAGGAATTGCCTTCTTCTACTCACTTTTCTGCTGCTTCACCGTAACACATTCTTTGCTGTTGCCCCCCGTGGGGTGCCTTGCATGGCAGCTCCCTCCATCAGTGTGTGAATGTGTGCGTGAATGGGTGAATGTGGAAATAGTGTCAAAGTGCTTTGAGTACCTTGAAGGTAGAAAAGCGCTATACAAGTATAACCCATTTATCAGTATATGTTGTACACTGTATATATAATATGTAAATATTAAATATATATTATATTTTATATTGTTACTATGGTATATTTTAGTCTACTTCCGTGTTTTTCAACCTTTTTTTGCGCCAAGGCACATTTTTTGCGTTGAAAAAATCTGGAGGCACACCACCAGCAGAAATCCTTAAAAAACAAATCTCAGTTGACAGTAAAACGTCGTTGTCGCAATTGTTGGATACAACTTTAAACCATAACCAAGCAATATAGGTCTTGTCTCAAAGCAGGTGTACTGTCACCACCTGTCACATGACGCCCTGACTTATTTTGAGTTTTCCTGTGTGTAGTGTTTTAGTTCTTGTCTTGGCTCTTATTTTGCTGGGTTTTTCTCTTTTTTTGGTATTTTCCTGGAGCAGTTTCATGTCTTCCTTTGAGCGATATTTCCCTCATCTACTTAGTTTTAGCAATCAAGAATATTTCAGTCGTATTTATCCTTCTTTGTGGGGACATTATCGATTGTCATGTCATGTTCGGATGTACATTGTTGGCGCCGCCTTTGCTCCACAGTAAGTCTTTGCTGTCGTCCAGCATTCAATTTTTGTTTACTACGCAGCCAGTTCAGTTTTAATTTTGTTTCTGCATAGCCTTCCCTAAGCTTCAAAGCCTTTTCTTAAGGGGCACTCGTATTTTGTTTATTTTTGGTTTAAGCATTAAACACCTTTTTACCTGCACACTGCCTCCCGCTGTTCCTGACATCTACAAAGCAACTAGCTACCGGCTGGCACCTACTGATATGGCAGAGTATTTCATGGTCACTGCCGAGCTCTCGAAAGCACAACACTCAACAACAACACATCATTTGCAGACTATAATTACTGGTTTGCAAAAAATATTTTTCACCCAAATAGGTGAAAATACATAATCTCCCACGGCACACCAGACTCTATCTCACGGCACACTAGTGTGTCGCGGCACAATGGTTGAAAAACACTGGTCTACTCAATAAATTTTGTCTTCGCCCTCTTTTTGTGCTCTTGTGTGCATTATCATTTCCATCCTTGTTACTGAGCTACTGTGTGGAAGAATTTCCCTTGTGGATCAATAAAGTTTGTTTAAGTCTAAGTGTAAGTCTAAGTCATACATTATATTGCTTTAATTTTTTTCCAGTAAAAAAAACTAAACTCAGATTTTTATGGTGTGACGTCTTTTATTTTGCCATGGTGTGGCGCCACATGTAGGAGAAATACTTATTTTTGAGGGATTTAAATGAATATATTTCAAATGCAGCTGAGATAGGTTCCATCACCCCCCGCGACCCCAAAAAGAGACAAACGGTAAAAAAATGATGGATAGATGGATGGATTTCCTGGCAAACTATAACTTTAGGGCTGTGGTTCTTAACCTTGTTGGAGGTACTAAACCCCACCAGTTTCATATGTGCATCCACCGAACCCTTCTTTAGTGAAAAATAAAATGTTTTTCAAATTCAAGACAAAGTTATATGATCTGTTACTGGTGCACAACCGTGCATGAACATCACCTTGTTCAAAGAACAAAACCAACACAGTGCATGAACTCGTAAAAAATTACACACCTGCAAATCAGTCTGGGTTCTGCTTTTGCCGTATCCCTAATATGCCGATAGGGAGAAGTTTTTATGTACACAATGAGTCGGATGTGGCTTGAGTGGAGGCTCCACCGAACCCCTGAGGCCGACTCACCGAACCCCTAGGGTTCGATCGAACCCTGGTTAAGAACCACTGCTTTAGGGAGACGGGATAGGCAACACATGCTATTTTTTAAGGGATCAATGTAGTTTAAATTCCTATTTTAAAGTGCCATCCATCCATTTTCCTTTTGGGGTTGCATTTGTTGCTGGAGCCTATCTCAGCTGCATTCGGGTGGAAGGCGACGTACACCCTGGACAAGTCACCACCTCATCACAGGGCCAACACAGATAGACAGACAACAGTTACACTCAAATTCACACATTAAGGACCATTTAGTCTTGCCAATCAACCTACCCCCCGGAGTACCCGAAGAGAACCCACGGAGTCATGGGGAGAACATGCAAACTCCCTATTTTAAAGTGTATTTATTAAATGTGCACTTAGATTTTTTAATATTTATTCTACCCTTAATTTCATACTGCTGTCATTTAACTCAGTAAAAGGTAAATAATACACACATTGAATAAGACACTCAGACTTAACATAAAAATATAGGGATGATAATTAGTTGGGTTTACAATAAATGGGTTGTACTTGTATAGCGCTTTTCTACCTTCAAGGTACTCAAAGCGCTTTGACATTACTTCCACATTTACCCATTCACACACACATTCACAGACTGATGGAGGGAGCTGCCATGCAAGGCGCCAACCAGCACCCATCAGGAGCAAGGGTGAAGTGTCTTGCTCAGGACACAACGGATGTGACGAGGTTGGTACTAGGTGGGATTTGAACCAGGGACCCTCGGGTTGCGCACGGCCACTCTTCCACTGCGCCACGCCGTCCCTTAATACTAATACAATACAATACTAACTATGAACAATAAAACACTGAATACTGAGAATATCTGAAGGTTGGTCCTCTACTTCCCTGATCCATCTTCTTGATCAACATATTTTATAATCGAGTAATAACAACAAAGATGCAACAAACATAAATGCCAAAAGTGGAAAAAAAAAAGCATCCACTTATTTGATATAATATCACTGTTCTGCAGAACTTTGTTGCAAAAATCTGCCGCCGTCTGACACTGGTTATCAAGCTGTTTTGCTCTGTAAGCAAGCCCCGCCCACTCTATTTGTACCCGGTCTGCATAAATGGTAAATGGGTTGTACTTGTATAGTGCTTTTCTACCTTTTTTTAAGGAACTCAAAGCGCTTTGACACTATTTCCACATTTACCCATTCACACACTGATGGTGGGAGCTGCAATGCAAGGCACTAAGTGAAGTGAAATGAAGTGCATCATAAGAATATGGGGACTCAGGATAGCTCAATGGTTAAGACTGCTGCCTCTCACGTAGTAGTACTGGGTTCAAATCCACAACCTGGAAGTTCTTCTTCTTTGTTTGGGCTTTACGGTGGCAGAGGGGTTAGTGCGTCTGCCTTACATTACAAAGGTCCTGAGTAGTCAGGGTTCAATCCCGGGCTTGGGCTCTTTTTGTGTGGAGTTTGCATGTCCTCCCCGTGAATGCGTGGGTTCCCTCCGGGTACTCCGGCTTCCTCTCACCGCCAAAGACATGCACCTGGGGATAGGTTGATTGGCAACACTAAATTGGCCCTAATGTGTGAATGTGAGTGTGAATGTTGTCTGTCTATCTGTGTTGGCCCTGCAATGAGGTGGCGACTTGTCCAGGGTGTACACCGCCTTCCGCCTGATTGTAGCTGAGATAGGCACCAGCGCCCCCCCGCTACCCCAAAGGGAATAAGCGGTAGAAATGGATGGATGGATATTTATATAGCGCTTTTCTGTAGTGACTCAAAGCGCTTTTACATAGTGAAACCCAATATCTAAGTAACATTTAAACCAGTGTGGGTGACACTGGGAGCAGGTGGGTAAAGTGTCTTGCCCAAGGACACAACAGCAGTAACTAAGATGGCGGAAGCGGGGATTGAACCAGTAACGCTAAGATTGCTGGCACGGCCCCTCTCCCAACTTCGCAACGCCGTCCACTAGAGATGCGCGAATAGGCAATTATATCATCCGCAACCGCATCACAAAAATCATCATCCACCCGCCACCCACCCGAACCAACATTTCATCGAAGCCACACCCGCCCGCCACCCGCCCGTTGTTATATATCTAATATAGACCATGCAAGGCATTAGTGAGGTTAGAAAGTGTAACTCCCTCCAAATAGCACAAACACAATGGCTTTCTTGAACTGATTTATTTGAAGGCTTCCTTTCCCTTCAAATTCACCGTGAAAACTGTAATAAATAAAGCATGTTACAAACGTAAAAATAATAACATGCACAGCATGTGGATCAAACATTTTACCAAGTAAAATACCAACAAATGACAAATACCTTGTTTGCCATACCCGGAAGTAGCTTCCTTACAGCCGTCGACAGACCAAACAAGACATTTCAAAATAAAAGTATGCCCACATACTGTTTCAAAGAGTGCTGCTCGTTTTTCGTATGTGGGTAACAACATTTAACTATTTAGAAATGGTTGATTTCTATAGGCTAGTAAGGTAAAGTGTTGTACCTGACAAGTTTGGGCTACCTTGCTTCTGCAGCCTTCATCAGAGGTGTCACCTGATGTTAGCGTGACGTCGTCTGTGACGTGATGTATGGATTGTACCATCAAGAGTTGTCAGGTACAACACTTTACCTACTAGCCTATAGAAATCAACCATTTATAAATACACGTCAGAAGGCTAAATGAACCTCTTCAACATAACATTTAACTATGTATAATGTAGCGGCTGGCTACAGGGTGTTAGCCAATGACTTTGGCTGTGGGGCGGGACTTCCGGGAGAGATAGGGAAGTGACGTTGACTACAGGAATTGAGAGTTCGAGTTGTCCCGGGAAAAGCGTTAGAGACATGAGAGCCGTTGTGTGGTTGTATTACATCTTGTGCAATAAAGACAAGACAAACAAAGAAGTTTTATGAGCCTACATTCCTGGGATTATTACAATATATATTTCCGAATTGGTTCAACCGCCACCCGCCCGAATCTATTTAAAATCTATTTTTTCGTCATGTCACCCGCCCGACCCGCGGTTTATCCGCGCACTCCGCGGTTGTGACCGCAAACCACACAGCTCTACCGTCCACAAAGCTTCGTATCGTATGTCACTCAAAAGTGCAAATTTTAACCTCTGTAATCATTTACCGTATTTTTCGGAGTATAAGTCGCTCCGGAGTATAAGTCACACCTGCCGAAAATGCATAATAAAGAAGGAAAAAACATATATAAGTCGCATTTTGGAGGGAAATTTATTTGATAAAATCCAACACCAAGAATAGACATTTGAAAGGCAATTTAAAATGAATAAAGAATAGTGAAAAACATTAAGTGAATAAATGTACGTTATATGACGCAAAAATAACCAAATGAGAAGGTGCCTGGTATGTTAACGTAACATATTATGGTAAGAGTCATTCAAATAACTTTAACATATGGAACATGCTATACGTTTACCAAACAATCTGTCACTCCTAATCGCTAAATCCCATGAAATCTTATACGTCTAGTCTCTTACGTGAATGAGCTAAATAATATTATTTGATATTTTACGGTAATGTGTTAATAATTTCACACATAAGTCACTCCTGAGTACAAGTCGTACCCCTGGCCAAACTATGAAAAAAACTGTGACTTATAGTCCGAAAAATACTGTATGTCGTTTGAAAACATCCAGCGGGTCTGCAATAAAATGTTAAATATTTTGTATTATGCCCAGTTAAATGCCCCTTTCACACTGTTTTGCAAGACCCCGTGTCACGTGACTTCAAACTTGACACCTCAGTGAGAGTTTTAGCACTGATTATTTTTACACTGAATTTGTTTTTTTCAATGAAATTTTCAATAAATGTTTTGATGTAAAAAATGTTAGTCCAAAAAATGTTAATGCAAAAAATTCAGTTATATGAATTCAGTTTAAAAAAAAAAAAAAGCTTTTGTAATAAATTAACCTCCATACACAAATAGCACTGTTTTAACCTTTGCATTTTCATGTATTTAGCTGAAGTTTTAGCACTCAACATTTTGTAGGCACTAATATAATTACCACAGATATCTTGCTGTACTGTCCTATAAGCGCCACTTAAATATCGCTTATTCGCCAGTTACACATGTAATTCAATAATGCACAGTCGAGCTCATTATCTAATTTTTGTCCTCCTAATGGTCTCCATGGCAATTTTTCAAGGCGGCTGATAAGATTATTTTAGCATTTCCAATTAAGGAACTCGTTTCCCTGCCTTTCATTGACACATCACTTTTAATAAACCCCTGCACAAAATGTACCATTTGATATCATTTCTCACCTGAGAGTGTTGTAAAAAGGGCACCGGTGAGCTTTTAGGCGGCAATTCACTAAAGTAGCAAAGACTAGTTAAGCATGGAAATAATGGAGATCGAGTAAACCCGCTGGACACAAATGGGTAATGTTGGTTTTATTGCGTGCAATTGTTGCTAAAAGGAGTGTCGTCGTGGGGGAAATATGTTTAAAAGGGATTAAGTCTTTAGAGTTTGCTTATTTGTGTGTATTGATGTACCGTATAAATAATGCAGCACCGCACAAAAGTGATCACATTTCACAATTTTTGTAACAGTGTATACAACTAAAGCCCTGATCTATTAAAGGATTGCGTGTACTAAAACACGTGCAAAAATGACGGCGCACGCAAAGCTGATCTACTAAACTTATGCGCAGAATAAAATGCAGAATACTGTATATGCTGATTATTAGAACACCCACAATTCTGGGAGGAGAAGATGCAAATATAATTTTATAGCACAATATGATTCATGAAGGCTGAAACAGTTCTGCGGGTGCTATTTTATGTCTTTATTTAGCTATAGGGGTGTGAATCTTTAGGCATCTGACGATTCGATCCGATTCCTGGGAACAAAATTGATAGTTGTCCATCAGGCACAAAACAATGATTATATGTACATGTCCTTTAAAACTGACTTCAAAACAATGGTGCAAAATATTTCTTGGTGTCTAACGTTGGATCCACGTTGCTGGTTGAGAAATTACCAGATTTTGACACTCAAATCAACTTTACAATATGACATTGTCTAAAGCAGGGGTCACCAAACTTTTTGAAACCAAGAGCTACTTCTTGGGTACTGATTAATGCTAAGCTACCAGTTTGATACACACTTTAATAAATTGCCAGAAATAGCCAATTTGCTCAATTTATCTTTAATAAATAAATCTAAATATATAAAAAAAAATGGGTACTTCTGTCTGTCATTCCGTCGTACATTTTTTTTCTTTTTACGGAAGGTTTTTTGTAGAGAATAAATCATGAAAAAAACACTTAATTGAACAGTTTAAAAGAGGAGAAAAGATGAAAAAAATGAAAATAAAATTTTAAAACATAGTTTATCTTCAATTTCCACTCTTTAAAATTCAACCGAAAAAAATGAATAGAAAATCTAGCTAATTCGAATATTTAAAAAATTATGGAACATCATTAGTAATATTTCCTGACTAAGATTAATTTTAGCATTTTGATGACATGTTTTAAATAGGTTAAAATCCAATCTGCACTTTGTAAGAATATATAACAAATTGGACCAAGCTATATTTCTAACAAGACAAATCATTATTTCTTCTAAATTTTCCAGAACAAAAATTTGAAAAGAAATTCTAAAGAATTTGAAATAAGATTTAAATTTGAGTCTACAGATTTTCTAGATTTGCCAGAATAATTTGTTTGAATTTTAATCATAACTAGTTTGAAGAAATATTTCACAAATATTCTTCGTCCAAAAAACAGAAGCTAAAATGAAAAATTCAATCAAAACATATTTATTATTCTTTACAACAAAAAAATAAATTTACTTGAACATTGATTTAAATTGTCAGGAAAGAAGAGAAAGGAATTTAAAAGGTAAAAAGGTATATGTGTTTAAAAATCCTAAAATCATTACTATGGTTGTATTTTTTCTCTAAAATTGTCTTTCTGAAAGTTATAAGAAGCAAAGTAAAAAATAAAATGAATTTATTTAAACAAGTGACGACCAAGTCTTTAAAATATTTTCTTGGATTTTCAATTTCTATTTGAGTTTTGTCTCTCTTAGAATTAAAAATGTCGAGCAAAACGAGACCAGCTTGCTAGTAAATAAAGGAAATTTGAAAAATAGAGGCAGCTCACTGGTAAGTGCTGCTATTTGAGCTATTTTTAGAACAGGCCAGCGGGCGACTCATCTGGTCCTTATGGGCTACCTGGTGCCCGCGGGCACCGTGTTGGTGACCCCTGCTCTTACCGTTGTTAAAAAGCATGTTGTTTCAACATTCTTTTTTTGTTGTCGAATATTGAGTGGAAAATGACCAAAGTTTAACGGTTAAATCAACGTCAGAACCGGACATTGATTAAACGTCGTCAGAAAGTGTGTTGTTCCAACGTTAAGTTTGAGTTGCTTAACGTTAGGACCGAATTTAACAAGTTCTCAAAGTTGTTTTGATGTTTTGTGCCTGCTAGGTAATTCAACACGATTCTCGATTCAAACCGATTCTCGCAATGTATAATACATTTTATGAAACCATTTTAAAACAGGTTCCAGTTTAGAAAAGCTCCTTTTAGTTGCATGGTAATGGATTTGTTTTATCTGAAAAAAACAAAACAGACGGAAAAAAAAATTAATAAATAAAATAAAAAATAAAAAATAAAATAAAAAATAAAATATATATATACATATATATATACATAATGAAAAAACACAGATGTTATTTCATCCCTACAAGCCTGTTTTGCAGGTTTCAGGGGATTTCCTGTGAAACAGGCTTGTAGGGATGAAATAGCCCATGTGTTTTTTCCTGAACTAACATATATCTCGCTCTACCACAATATTGAACGCTGTATAACAGATAAACAACAGAAACCCATCCATTCATCCATTTCCTATCACTTGTGCCTTTCGGGTTGCGGGGGGTGTTGGAGCCTACCACAGAAACCTCGACTATGTACATATACATGTATATACATACATATGTTTTCTAATACATTTTTAAATGAATTTTTAAAAAGTATGAATCGATTTAGTATCAATATGAAAATGAATCGCGATTCTGATGTGAATTGATTTATTTGTGCACCCTAATATTTGTGCTAAACGTGTGAATATCTACATGCAAACTGACACGGTTACACTGCAAAGACAGTCCATGGACAGATAATCCTAAGTGTGTTTGGCAGCATATTAGGACTGTCAGAAAAATTAAAAAAACATCAGCCAAAACGTCTATTCAGCAATATAATTTTATAATTGTATAGCTACTGGCAAGAGGATAATTAAAAACTAATTAAATGTATGTGTTTTGGTGTCTTCTGGCGTTTTTTGAATACTTGCATTGTGGATTTTGTAGCGTTTGGATCATTCCGGACGCATGAATACGCCGCAACGTTGTGATGGTCCACTGCCTCCTTGTTCAGCGTTAGTACACTAAAAATAGTTTCTGTTTCTGTTTCTAGATTGCAATTCTATAATTATAGAAAAAGTGTGAGGGATAATAGATTGTGCTGCTAGTTCAACAACATGGCAATCAGGTTGGTGAGCCTTAGGACATGAATGTGAAGGGAAATGAGTTTGTCCATGGCCACAGCCGGTAGTTCACTCAAAAACCTCATTTAAATAAAGCGCTCTGCACCACATTTTGCACTTGTTATCAATTGTAAACGCAGTCTTAGTACAAACCCTGTTTACATATGAGTTGGGAAATTGTGTTGGATGTAAATATAAACGGAATACAATGATTTGCAAATCATTTTTAACCCATATTCAGTTGAATATGCTACAAAGACAACATATTTGATGTTCAAACTGATAAGCATTTTTTTTGCAAATAATCATTAACTTTAGAATTTGATGCCAGCAACATGTGACAAAGAAGTTGGGAAAAGTGGCAATACATACTGATAAAGTTGAGTAATGATCATCAAACACTTATTTGAAACATCCCACAGGTGTGCAGGCTAATTGGGAACAGGTGGGTGCCATGATTGGGTATAACAGTTTTAGAATAACAGTTTTGAACAGTTCTAGAATAACATTTCTCAACAAGCTATTGCAAGGAATTTAGGGATTTTACCATCTACGATCCGTAAAATCATCAAAAAGTTCAGAGAATCTGGAGAAATCACTGCTCGTAAGTAATGATATTACGGACTTTTGATTCCTCAGCCGGTACTGCATCAAAAAACGACATCAGTGTGTAAAGGATATCACCACATGGGCTAGGGAACACTTCATAAAACCACTGTCAGTAACTGCAGTTGGCCTCTACGTTTGTAAGTGCAAGTTAAAACTCTACTATGCAAAGCGAAAGCCATTTATCAACAATATCCTGAAACGCCGCCGGCTTGGCTGGGCCCGAGCTCACCTAAGATGGACTGATGCAAAGTGTAAAGGTGTTCTGTGGTCTGACAAGTCCACATTTTAAATTATATTTGGAAACAGAGGATGTAGTGTCTTCCAGAACAAAGAGGAAAATAACCATTCGGATTGTTACAGGCGCAAAGTTCAAAAGCCAGCATCTGTGATGGGTAACTTACACATCTGTGAAGGAGCCATTAATGCTGAAAGGTACATACATGTTTTGGAGCAACATATGTTGTCATCCAAGCAACGTTTTCATGGACGCACCTGCTTCTTTCAGCAAGACAAGTGTTACAACAGCGTGGCTTCGTAAAAAAAGAGTGCGGGTACTTTCCTGGCCCGCCTGCAGTCCAGACCTGTCTCCCATCGAAAATGTGTGGCGCATTATGAAGCGTAAAATACGACAGCGGAGACCCCGGACTGTTGAACGACTGAAGCTCTACATAAACAAGAATGGGAAAGAATTCCACTTTCAAAGCTTCAACAATTAGTTTCCTCAGTTTCCAAACGTTTATTGAGTGTTGTTAAAAGAAAAGGTGATGTAACACAGTGGTGAACATGTCCTTTCCCAACTACTTTGGCACGTGTTGCAGCCATTAAATTCTAAGTTGATTATTATTTGCAAAAAAAAATCAAAGTTTATGAGTTTGAACATCAAATATCTTGTCTTTGTAGTGCATTCAATTGAATATGGGTTGAAAAAGATTTGCAAATCATTGTATTCCGTTTATATTTACATCTAACACAATTTCCCAACTCATTTGGAAACGGGGTTTGTATGTCACACGCAACAGGCCCACTAATAGTACACACATTTTTTTTTTTACTTTGTATACGCTATTTAGCACTTACGCTACTTAGCACTTAGTAAGATATACTTCAGAGTAGTCAGCCTACAGCTTGCATGTTGCGTTAGATTTACTCTGAGTTAACACATGTGATGGATGTGATTTCACCCATTTTTAGTGAAAATTAATACTGCTATAAGCCGTACACAGACTACTCTAAAGTGTATCCATGTTTTATTTCTCCCGCATTGTCCCTGAGGAAGATATGATAAAATGCTTCTTGAAATGCAATGGAGTTTAGAAAAAAGGCATCTTTTTTCCCTCCCCGCCCTTGCGGCAGCCATCGTCTTCGCCCCGGCCGCCATGTTGCCCCGCCCCTTTCTGTCTGAGCATCAACTCGGCAGGCGTCACTTTGCCAGAGAGGAAATGAGAAGGGATCCGACACAAACTCCACTTTGTGTCCTTCCTCCCTTCCTTCATTCCTTCTCCCTCTTATTTCCCTGGAGTGTTATTATTTGATAAACTCCACTGAGGCAAATAAAAAATCCATTAGGGCGCTTTTGAAAATAACACAAAAATCAATATTATAAACGGACACTGCGCACGCACTCACAAGCACACACACGCACACACACACACACACACACGCTCTCATAGAAAATTAGAGCGCATTTATAGTAACACAAATACTAAAGAAAAGTGATGCTGACATGATGGCAACTGTCACATTATCTAAATCCTCTGAATTCCATCCATCCATTTTCTACCGCTTATTCCCTCCGGGGTTGCGGGGGGAGTTGGAGCCTATCTCAGCTGCATCCGGGCGGAAGGCGGGGTACACCCTGGACAAGTCGCCACCTCATCGCAGGGCCAACACAGATATACAGACAACATTCACACTCACATTCACACACTAGGGCCAATTTAGTGTTGCCAATCGGCGGTGGGAGGAAGCCGGAGCAGGCAGTCACGGGGAGGACGACTCCACACAGAAAAGATCCCGAACGCAGGATTGAACCCAGGACTACTCAGGACCTCCATATTGTGAGGCACATGCACTAACCCTTGTACCACCGTGCTGCCAAAATGTATATGGGTTTGATGATTTATCATGACTGCCAAAACAATAAACTGCTCTTCCACTAGATGGCAGAAGGTACATAGTTAATTTGTGTATCTACCTGTTCTCATTTGTGCATTTTTTGTTTGGTAGTAAACCAGGGTATTTTTTTTTTTTTTTTTAAGGTAAAACTTGGATATTCCTGCTTTGAAGTGGCCGTATTATGCAAAACGAACTTTTATTACTCTTTGTTAACTGTTCTTTTTTGTATTGGGAACATGCATAAGTCCCAAAAATTTAAATTCAAACCATTGCGGAGATATTTATAAAACAATCTTGCCTTCCTTCATACTTTTGGTGTGACGATCGGTCACTTCATTTCTGTTGGTTTTCCTCGTTTTTGTATTTTTACTTCCCGTCAGTGCTCTTATTTTGTTAAATTTCCTATTTGTTCTGCGGAGTACTGTTTTCTTCTCACCTGCCGTTGATTGGCAGCCGGTCCACACCAGCTGCCAATCAGCATTCGTCTATTTATGTTTTCACTCGAGCACTCCTCAGTGCTCGAAGATCACACTCTATATTTGGAACCTTTGTTTGCAAGACTGCTTCATTTTTCTGTTACTTGAGATTCAAAACTCTTCATACCTTCTCTTCACTCTCCCGGGGTCACGAAAACGGCAGCCATGCAAGTTTCTAACATTTGGGGAACGAGGCGTTTGGAATTTGCCCAATCTTTGACGTTTTTGCCAAATGTGACGTTAGCTTTTCGCGATTCCGCCATTGTAGTCCGACCAGGTTGCCAATGGCCCGGTTCACACGGCACATCAGATTTTTCTTGCCGGTGTAAAAAAATCAAGTGCTTCATTTTTTATTTTTTTTTGCATCAGAGTAAATTGGACCACCCACAAAACTGCGCATCCTAAAGAAACTGTCAGAAAGCGGCTTAACAATGGTCTAACATAATCCATGCAACATTTTGCCCAAAAAAACTACCATTCCATGTTGTGTAGACCACAAGTAAGTGTTTTAAACATAGTAGAAAAAAACATCATGATATGACCCCTTTAAGTCATCCAGCAGCTCAAAAATGTAATTGCTGGATAGATGATGTGGCAAATATTTTTTTTTAAATTTGTGACGGTTCAAATATCTGCACCCACAGGGGAACTACACTTGATGGGGGGTGAATTTTGCCTATTGTTCACAATCATTATTTTGTTATCCTACTCAGTGGCCAAGTGGTTAGAGTGTCCGCTCTGAGATCGGTAGGTCGTGAGTTCAAATCCCGGCCGAGTCATACCAAAGACAATAAAAATAGGACCCATTACCTCCCTGCTTGGCACTCAGCATTAAGGGTTGTAATTGGGGGTTAAATCACCCTAAATAATTCCCGGGTGCGGCACCGCTGCTGCCCACTGCTCCGCTCTGCTCCCAGGGGGTTATCAAGGGTGATGGGTCAAATGCAGAGAACAATTTCGCCACAGCTAGTATGTGTGTGACAATCATTGGTATTTTAACTTTCACTTTAAAAGCAATAAAAGTCTGCTTACAGCGGAGCCAATAATAGGTCCCCTAGTCCGCCCATAAAACCCAATAAAAAAAATATCCCAAAAAGTCCAACCATTTATATTCTATGACTTGAACATTAGGGCTTTACGGTGGAAGAGGGGTTAGTGCGCCTGCCTCACAATACGAAGCTCCTGAGTAGTCCTGGGTTCAATCCTGGTCTCGGGATCTTTCTGTGTGGAGTTTGCATGTCCTCACCGTGAATGCGTGGGTTCCCTCCGGGTACTCCGGCTTCTTTCCACTTCCAAAGACATGCACCTGGGGATAGGTTGATTGGCAAAAAGCAAATTGTCCCTAGTGTGTGAATGTGAGTGTGAATGTTGTCTGTCTATCTGTGTTGGCCCTGTGATGAGGTGGCGACTTGTCCAGGGTGTGCCCGATTGTAGCTGAGATAGGCACCAGCGCCCCCCGCAACCCCAAAGGGAATAAGCGGTAGAAAATGGATGGATGGATGGAATTAAACATTAACTGAGTTGTCAGGTTCATCCCTGACATATTGGTTATGTTTTAGTTTTTTCCTCTGCATTTGTCTTTGTTTCCTCTGTGTGTGTAGTATTTCCTGTCTTTAGTTCCTGTCAGTGCTCTTATTTTGTCTGTTTCCTGTCTTTCTCCCTGAGTGCTGTGTCTCCTCAGCTGTGGCTGATTGGCACCTGGCCACACCTGGTGTCAATCAGCCCACTCCTATTTAGACCTGTCTTCCCATCCAGTCAGGGCTGGATTATTGTCGATGTCACTTCCGTATTGTCGCTCCTGCCGTGTCGTTTCGTGGCATGTCATTGCAGCTTAGCGGTAAGCTATATTTAGGTGGTAGTTTACTGTCTTTAGTTCCTTGCTTTCTATTTTTCTTTGTACTACACGTTACAACTTCTGTTTTCCTGCTCGCTACCCGCTAGCTTCCATGCTAAGCTCCTTTTGTTTTCTAGCTCCCATGCTAGCTCTTTTAGGTTTTTATCCGCCTCGTGCGCGCTTTTTGTTGTACACCTTTTGTTTGTTCTTGCTTAGTGTTTTAGTGTTAAATTAAATCATGTTTTCTCATTCAATGCCTGCCTCCTTCTCTGCATCTTGGGGTTCATCACCAACTACTATGACACAAGTATTAGTGATATTGTTATTATAAGCTCTAACGCAGACAAACTATTTATAGCGGTGCCGTGATCACAAGCGGGTGTGCGTATATTACCTATATCGTCGAGTGGTAAACCTGTTTCCTCGCTTCCTTGCTCCCTGGAGGTTTATTGTAGATCATAAATCATGCCTCTCCCCTGGATAGTAGAAGGATGAGGATGTAATCCAACAAGTTGGTAGTCTTTGACGGCCTGTTTAGACCTGCAAATGGCAAGAAAGACACGAAAAGATGCTCGGTTCCACCACCATTTGCTTCGCGAGTATTATGAGGAATATTACACGATTCTATCAGTTGGCATCCAAATAAGAGCAGATATTGTACAGTAAGGGATTTTTTTATGTTTGTTGGCTCTCATGCAGTCTGCAGTGAGTTGTAATCAGTGATGTTGTTGAAAAAAAGCGAACATAATGATGCATTGGTGAAAGTAATGTGTCATGCTTGAAATTAGCAAAACATGCAAATATATAATGTTATTATAAATGTGTTTGTTACTGTATTACATATATACTTACAATATGTATGTGGAACCTAATGAAAAGTTTTTAAGGGCTTTGTTGGCAGAATAGAGCAACTCTCATTGTCATAATCCATGGTCCGGATCATGTTTTTGTTATTTTCTGTTAGTTTTGGACTCTTTGTTATTTTCTGTTAGTTTTGGACTCTTTTAGTTCCTTTTCGTGACACCTCTGAGTTTGGTTTTGTTGCCACGGCTGCTTATTGTTTTCACCTGCCTTTGGTGTTCGGGACGCTCACCTGCGTCTAATTAGAGGCATCATTTAAGCCTGCCTTTGCCAGTCAGTCGGCCTGGCGTCATTGTTTGCTGCATGCCTGGTCCACGTAAGTCTTATTTGTTGATGCCACGGCTAGTTAGTTTCCTTTTTCATGATTCCAGTGCTAAATTGTAGTTTATTAGCTTCTTGTGCGTTTGCTTGTTTTTGGTTTAAGCTATGATTTATGACAATAAATCATACTGCTACCTTCACGCTTTGTCCGGAGTTGTCCGTTTTGCATCCCGGGAGAACGACCTCCCATGTGACACTCATAGGCTCCATTGTCTTTTTATTTAATACTCAGAATGCATTCAAAATGATAGGCAGTCCACGCAGGTGGTTAGAGTGTCCGCCCTGAGATCGGAAGCTCGTGAGTTCAAACCCCGGCTGAGTCAGACCAAAGACTATAAAAATGGGACCCATTACCTCCCTGCTTGGCACTCAGCATCAAGGGTTGGAATTGGGGGTTAAATCACCAAAAATTATTACCGGGCGCGGCCCACGCTGCTGCTCACTGCTCCCCTCACCTCCTGGGGGTGAACAAGGGGATGGGTCGAATGCAGAGGGTAATTTCACCACACCTAATGTGTGCATGAGTATCATTGGTACTTTCCTTTATACCTATTGGTTGTTTGAGCACACTGCATCTAGTCCTAGATAGCCTTAATACTTCCGTCACACGCAGGATTCTCACATGAAGGAGGCACAAAATACAACATTAGACACGTGCTAAAATATTTTGCCCTGCTGTGGAAAGTAGATTTGATAGCCTTCCCTCTTGTCCAGTGTTTGTGAGAGTCGCCGAGGAATCCTGTGCCAGATTCGCTTGATACCATCTTTGCAGTTGAATCGCATCTTTGCATGACCGTCTCTTCATATGTGCTTTGATGCACACTTTAAATCCAATTTAAAAGTCCAGAAGATTAAAGTTCATCATTTGGTTGTCACAAACACTCACACACACACACACTTGCATCAACACATGCTCGTTCAAAAGCAAATCAGGTGTGCACACACACACACACACACATACACACACACACAGAGTATGGATTGTAAAACCTGCTTTTATCTTAAGGCAGGGATTTGCTTCGAGATTACTGAAGATGCTCCGAGCTCATTTCCCTCCCTTTGTTTTCTCCCCTGCTGTTCTTTGAAAGCGTTAAAACTCCATTTGGCACATTTTGGGCTCCCTCTGCTCCCTCGCTTGATCTGCATTCAGGGCCTCCCCGGTGGAACCGAACCCATCCCTCACTCCATCTTGCTCTCTTTCTTTTCGCAATCACTATAAATATCGCTCCCTTCAAGCGTTTTACATTGTGATTTGTCACACTTTTTACAACAGTGAGAAACCTCCTCTGCAGCACAGGAAAGGAGCGGGAGGGGGGTGTGCCTGACCTTTAACCCGCACTTTATTGGCCCATTTTTTGCTGACTGGAAACAAAAAAGGAAGTGATTTCAGCTTTTACGTGTAACATAAGTGGGAATCCAAACGCACTCTTAACGCTTCACTCTGAGGTAAAAAGACAGTTTGTCGGCATCAGCAAGAATGGTGATGATGAAAGAATGTGTGATCCGAGCGTTGAGGGGATCCGGTTTGGTGGCTGCAGGATTAGGTCTCTGCTTTTGCAGATGATGTGGTCCTGATGGCTTCATCTAGCCGGGATCTTCAGCTCTCACTGGATCGGTTTCCAGCCGAGTATGAAGCGACCGGGATGAGAATCAGCACCTCTAAGTCCGAGTCCATAGTTCTCGCCCGGAAAAGGATGGATTGCCATCTCCAGGTTGGGGAGAAGACCCTGCCCCAAATGGAGCAGTTCAAGTACCTCGGAAGTCTTGTTCACGAGTGAGGGAAGAGTGGATCGTGAGATCGACTGGCGGATCGGTGCGGCGTCTTCAGTAATGCGGACGCTGTATCGATCCGTTGTGGTGAAGAAGGAGCTGAGCCGGAAGGCAAAGCTCTCAATTTACCGGTGGATCTACGTTCCCATCCTCACCTATGGTCATGAGCTTTGGGTTATGACCGAAAGGACAAGATCACGGGTACAAGCGGCCGGAATGAGTTTCCTCCACCAGGTGGCGGGTCTCTCCCTTAGAGATAGGGTGAGAAGCTCTGTCATCCGGGGGGAGCTCAAAGTAAAGCCGCTGCTCCTCCACATGGAGAGGAGCCGGATAAGGTGGTTCGGGCATCTGCTCAGGATGCCAGTGTTAAAGGCACGTCCGACCAGCAAGAGGCCACGGGGAAGACCCAGGACAAATTGGGAAGACTATGTCTCTCGGCTGGCCTGGGAACGCCTCAGGATCCCCCGGGAAGAACTGGATGAAGTGACTGGGGGGAGGGAAGTCTGGGATTCCCTGCTTAGGCTGCTGCCCCCACGAACCGGCCTCAGATAAGCAGAAAAAAATGGATGGATGTATATGTATATATATATATATATATATATATATATATATATATATATATATATACAGTAGATATATATAAATATGTATATATAAATATTAATGCATAATAATACATTTGTATTTGATAATTAATAATAATAATGTTGTTCAGTTTTGAACTGAATGGAACATTTTTTAGTGAGCTATGGGAATAATTAAAAATC